>NC_092858.1:159806025-159902843 GCF_032062135.1 Pyxicephalus adspersus | reverse complement strand
TCTTTTTATGTATCCTTTTATAATGTATTTTTTTACATCTGTTTGGAGGCTGTAGAAGCTCTACACAGTGCTGAAACAAACCCAAATTTTTCTCCCATTGACTTTAATGGGATTCGAATTCGATGTTCGACCACCCGAATTTTCTTGCTATATTCGGCCGAATAGCTGTCGAGTCGAATAGTGAGCTATTCGACCAACACTACTCCTTACCTCACTTGGGTGCACACCAGCAAGAGCCACGGACCACCAAAATTTTCGACCGCTGACTCAAAGAACATTTTGCTCAATGTTTACATTACCAATTTGGCTCCAAAAAGTTATTACCTACAGGTAACCAAACAGGTTGAACCCAAACAGAGGCAAGTTAGTCTATAGCTAGTTCTGAATTGTTGAGTTATTCTTAATATTTTATATGACTGGAGTAGTTTTTGGTTACGGTGCCCGAATCCCAGGCCAATCTGAATCAGCCATGTGATGAAGTTTTTTCACCCCCCTTACACATTGCTATTGGCAGCCTGAAAATGCCTGAGCTTTGTTGGTTTAAAAAAGGCCTGTTGTTCTAACTTGCATTTAAAGCTAATGAACGTATTATGTGCATGCTCCTGTAATAACCTTCACTGTATACCTGCAATATGTTTTTATTTTATTATTATTTCTCAGTGATTGAGGCAAAGCAGCTGTTCATTACCCTCAGCCAAATATGGCCCAAGCCAAACAGAAGCATGTTCAAGCAAGTTAATACAGAACAGTGCAAACAGATAAATACACAGATGAAATGCACTTAAAAGAGGTGCTTCTGAAATTATTTGTATTTCTTTCCAACCAGTTCTGAAACTCACATGACTGTTACACAGCACAAACCTATCCAGCAGGGTGAGGGACCTGATGTTTCTTTGTTGCAGTTATACCTCTTTACCTTCCCAAGCCTGTGACTTGACGTGAAAGGTAAAGCAGAAGACTGATAAGCTTAACATCATGTCACTCTGTTCTATTTTCCAATCATCATGCTCCTTGATAGCATAAAATAATCACAGCAACACTGGTTGGCTCCTTGTGCTGCTTTCCCCTTCCCTTTTATTCAGATAACCTGTACAGCAGGGGTATCCAAACATTTTGCAAACAGAGGCAGATTTGGTGAGGTGAAAATGTGTGGGGGCCGACCATTAACCAGGGTTAGTGTGGGCATGGTCTGCGCGGCACAGCACAAGCCTGCCAGGGTGACGTGAGGGATTCCCAGTGCACGGAGTCCGGTGTAAGTGCGGGCTCCATGCAGAGAACATTCTTGGAATCAGAGTGGGTGTGGTCTGTGTGTTCCGAACAGCACACGCCCATTATAATGACAAAGGGGATTCCCTGTGCATACATGGAGACTCCCGTCCTGCCGATTATGCCGGCCAAGTAGCGGGGCAATAATTGCAAGGCGATTAATCAACTGTAGTGAAATATAAAATAGCTTTTTTGTACACGTGTATTTTATACTGTGGTCAACAGTGCTGACGGGCAGCATTTTATTAATTTTTTGACAGAGGCTGCGGGCCAGTGGAAAACTGAACATGGGCCACCAATGGCCCCCGGGCTGAACTTTGGACCTGCCTGCTGTACAGGAATGTAGGAGGCTGAACTTGTAGCAACAAACAAACAAAAAACATATAATAACATATTATTAAATATAAAGGTGTATTTATGTGTGTCATTTAGATTCTCCCATGAGTTTGAACTCTATTTTGTTGGTAAATAAATCATTTGCAGAACAATAAACTTTATTAAAAAACATTTTTTTTCTTTCTTTAATAAACAGTGTTTCAAAAAAACAAAAGCAGGCATAGGTACACAACATTTCATTTGACATATTTATTACTTTTTTCTATTTACCCTGTGGTTTTCCTTTTATTTAATTTCATTAAAAAAAACTCTAGAAATGTCAGTAAAATCTGTAAGTGTCTTAAAATGTTGCATTTTTTTTATGTTACTTTTATGAAACTTTTCTCCCAGAAGCACAATTTGTTTATGTCATTTGTCAAAACATACACAAAAAAATTGTCATCTAAATTCACAATATTTGTAGTTTATGAGTAGCCTAAATTTTATTGCTAACAGAAACTCTGTATACCGCTCAGGAGACAGAAGTCATAAACATTTAGAAAGTCCAAAACGGCAAAATGATATACTCGAGAAGAATTACGCATCAATATATATTGTGTAAATATATTGTTCCTAGGTTTTTTTTCAGTTTGTGTTTTTCATTATCACCTATTAGGTTTACTTTTTTTTTATTGTACAAGAGAACCAGATGTAGGGAAACAGATGGCAGAGAACATTACCGATATTCATTGCACAGTTTTCCTGAGGGCCTTTGGCTAAAACATTTTTCATATTCATGTTTTGATGACAAAATACTCATGCCCTGTCCTTTATAATGTTCTGTATACTGTGTGTTTTTTTCTTTTTGATTGAAAATGTGCCTTTTTAGAATTGTAATTCAGTGACTCTATAGCATACTGAGACCAGATAGGGGTTAGCTATTATTTTTTGAGAGGTTACATTTCAATGGGGGTTCATAGTTTAGCAAGACATATTAACGGAACGGATATAATGGGAAATAATGTATTCTAATTAGATCTGATGGTTTATATTCCACGGTCATGTGGCAACACACCAAGAGCCTAAATCCACTGCCATGATGAAAGTTACTTGTGCACTTGGTTAAAAGAAAAGGACACTGCATGGTCTACCTCCCTTAAAGTGAACCTGTAGCCAGATAATAGATATTTACCAATTATAATATGCTTAACAAGCAGTAATTAAGCATGAAATCTAACCCTCACTGCCTGTCAAGAATATGCTGGACTGGTGGAATACCTGTTGGGGTTTCTAAAGTTAATAAACAGGAATATCCCCCATAAGTCAGCAGAGTATAGTAGCCATTTACCACCGAATGCTTGCTGCAGAATAGTTATTTAGACCCACATCATTGTGCTTTCCTTGCCTTGGCATTTTGCCTCAGCTCTGTATTGTTTTTTTATCCTGGTCCTTAACTAACTGCATCAAACCTTTCCCTGTTCTGACCTGTTACCCTTATTCTCTACAGTTCCTGCTCTGCCTTGATACCCATTTACTAATGTTTGCTTTTGCCAGTGGTATATAGTTAGTTTAGTTTATTTATCCTGAATCCTGATATCCCATGTAGTTGCAGGCCATGTGGAGCAATTCATTCACACAGAGAAGTAAGCTACTCCTCTTTAGCACCCCTCTGTGTTTTTTTTCACTGGCGGAATAGGGACCCAATGAGATTAGCTTCTGAAAGTGATTCTGTGAAAATGTATGTATGTATGTATGTGTGATGTAAATTTTAAATAATTAAATGTGATGTGATGATAAAGTGCAACTAGTACTTCAGGAACCTGTTTGCATGAATGCAGTTAGAATGCGTTCATGTGATCGGGTTCCTGAAGTTTTGGTGGCATACTATTCTTTATCCCTCCAGACCTGCTTTCACTTCAAGAGGTTGTTTCATAAAATATATATATATATATATATATATATATATATCATTCTTTCACAGTAGTGCAGTGGAATATTAATTTCTTTTAAATCTGTTGACTCCATTTTTCTGACCTTTGGAACATTCAGCTGGCTTTGATGTGGTGTGTTTCCCTAATTGGAGAGTTGATATGTTACCTCTGACTCCTGAAGTACCCAAGGAAAAACAGGTCAAGTAAAAGAGGTTCTACAAGGGGGTGCAGAGAATTTCCTGGCTTTGCCCAGAAAGAAGAGAGCCAGAGTTATGAAATAACACTTTTATTCAACATATTCCCCCCTTAGACTGATGCACTTGATGTCCAGTGATACTAGAGCCCTGAGGTAGGTAGTCCACCAACAGAATACCGTCTTTGTTCCAGAAAACGGACGCAATGACTTTTTTGGCCGATTTTTGCTTCTTCGGCTGCGGGGACCTGCTGTGGCGCCATTCCTTTGACTTGGTTTAAGGATCATAGATGTGGAGCCAGGATCCATCCTTAGTCACTAACCTAGCCAAAAAGTTCTGTGCAAGTTCAAAATGGGCCAAAACGACTTTGGATGCTTCAACTTGTTCCTTCTTCTGATCACTGTTCAAACATTTAGGCACCCACTTCGCTGAAAGCTTGCTCATGTCTAGGATGGTCGTGATAACAAACCCAACACTCTCCCGTGAGATGTCAAGTATTTGGGCCAACTTTTTTGCGGATATTTGCCGGTCCTCAATAATAAGCTCATGGACAGCATTGCAGGTTGCCGGATAAGTTAAGGGTTGGGGGGCGCCCACTGCGGGCTCATCTTCAACGGTGAAATGCCCAGTCTTGGAACGAGATATCCAGGTTTTGACAGTGCTGTAGGAAGGACACTTCTTTCTCAGTGTTTGTGACATCTCAGTGTGAATGTCCTTTGCTGACTTTCCCTGGAGAAACAAAAACTTCATGACGGCCCGTAACTCCAACGATGTGAAACTTACTTGTGCCTCTGCCATCACAGCTTCTCACTAAAAGAAAAAACAGTTTTAAGAATTGCAAAGTCCTGATATTTGCACAGTTACATACTAAGATATTAGACTGTCATATTCCCCTACACTTGTTTTTCTATTTTATCTAAAAGGGGGCAAAGCCAGGAACTTCTCAGCACCCCCTCATATATCCTGTATTTGACATTTTGTTGTTTATCTTGAAAGCATGTTTTTTTATAAATGTATGGTTTTAAAATTATTCAATTTACAAAGGGATGTGGTAGTTTGTTAATATAACCAGTTTTATCATTGCACAAAAAAGTGAAATTGAAGACCAGTGATTCCAGACCCCAAAATATATATTTTTTCTTATTTTGGAAACACGCTGCAAATGTTCCACAAGAGAAAAAAAAAACACCAGAATATAAAGATACAAAACTCAGCCCAGGTGTTCTGGGTGAGTATGCAAGGAAATAGGAATTTTTTGGCAAAACACAATGCATTTATTTATACATTTATATTGAATTCAAAAGTTCAGAGTTAGTGAGTCCAAAAATTCAACTCAGGTAAAAGGGCCCAGCTCCTAACACATTTCGCCCATATAGGGGTTCTTCAGGGGAGATTACACAGGGTGATAAATTTTACCTGCCAAAACCGATTACATTTGGTAAACTTATAGACACCACTAACATCTTTTTACAATATAAATTTAGTTTCAAGATGACTAGATTTTTTTATTCAATGTAAATAAATATTGAAATTATGTGTAAAATTGTGTATAGATGTGTGCATTGTGTTTTGCCGTTAACCCCTCCTTCCCTGCCTACTTACCCAGAACACCTAAACTGAATTTCGTATTGTTATATTCAAATACTTTTTAATTTTTCTAGGAAAAGCAAGAGCTCCCTTTCCCCCCTTTTTCTATTTAATACATTCTAACGGGAACACTAAAATGTTTTTTTTTTCCAATTGCTTCTTTTTGCTGCAGAATCTTTACAACTTCCCAGCTCTAATGTAAACATACACAAAATGCTTTAAAGTTGTTAGAAACTTACTAAAACCTAATTTTGGAGTCTTTTTTGTAATCTTGAACGACTTTTGAAGTTGAATTAAATCCCAGAACAAGCAGCTAGAAAGGTCAAGGATGTTTTTGCAAGCTTATTTTCTGCTTGTTAAGAATTTGTGAATATTTAAACCTCCATAGTTTTGGCATAGGTAACTTGAATTACAAAATGGATTGTGTGTAAAATATGTAATTTTTACAAGGAGAATGGATTTATCTTTCTATATTTATGATTGTATTTGCTCAAAGAAATTATCAACCTGTGACTATAAGGTATCCTAAAATTTTATTTGAAGATCCACATGTAAAATATAGGTTTGGATAAAGGTATAACACTTTGACAAGTTTATGAAGCTCAGGAACAATTAAAGGACAAAAGCACTTAAAAAAACATTAGATTTAAGTAACAATGAAATGTGTGATTGCAACGCTATTTACCGATAAAAGAACCTACTGTGTGTAAAATGTCTCTGAATTATGAAATCATTTATATGTTAATGAGAAAAATTTACATGTAATTCTTTATGAGTTTGTAAGCCTAAGAACAGACTGGATTAATAAAAAGCAGAGACGGATTAGGAATGTTTTGTGGAATCTCTATTCATTCATTTTATCTATTTTTAGAAAAGTGTTTAAAAGGAACTATAGTATATTTTTATAAAGTATACATTTTAACATTTTGATTTGTTTTGACCTTGGACTTGACTTTCATATAGAGGTAATTGTATTTTATTTGTGTTATTTTAATGATCTGTAAGTTCTAAATTTTGTGGCTGTTTGTATGTTATACAAATGCAGTTAGTACTCTTTGTCAGCACATTTGAGGATGCTTATACCCTAAGAGTACTAAAATGAATAGTAGATTAAAATCACTGAGCTACTTTACTAATTGGGATACCATAGCAAGTGAGTGACAAGTACAGACACCACAAAAATAATGGTAATAGAAAACGATTAAAACTTATTTAATATATAAAAGAAAAAAAACATAGTTACGCACATCTAAAGGTAATTTATATTAGGAAGATGTACTCACATATAGTGTTGATGTTCGAATTCGGGTTGTCCCTATATTCGACCCGAATATGGCTGTTCGAATTCGGGTATACCCGAACCGAATTTTGCTGCATTCGACAGCAAAAAATTCGGGAGAAAAAAAAAAAAAATAGAAAAAAATAATTTTTTCTTAAATTATTTATTTCGGATCTGTTTTTTATTTTAAACTTGTTTTTTTTTATTTTTTACAGGTTATCCCACAATGACATGAATCATAATGTCATTGTGGAATTCCTGGACCGTGGGAACTGTGCGGTCACAGTTAATTGAAAGCAGGTGCCTTCAATTAGCTGTAACCGCAGGCAATAGGAGGGCAATGAATGGAAATACTATGTCCATTCATTACCTCTACTGCTCTGTGATTGGCTGAGAAATAGACCAATCACAGAGCAGTAGAGGTATGAATGGACATAGTATTTCCATTCATTGCCCTCCTATTGCCCTCGTATTGGCTCCAGGATCAGGGGAGCAGAGCTGTCAGCATAAAGCTCCGCTGATTGCTCTGCTCCCTGAGGAAAGGGAAAGCCTGATCAGGATTTCCCTTTCCTCAGCAATTCAGGGAGCAGAGCAATCAGCGGAGCTGATTTTTCTCCCATTGACTTTAATGGGATTCGAATACCCAAATTTTTTTGCTATATTCGGCCGAATAGCTGTCGAATCGAATAGTGAGCTATTCGACCAACACTACTCACATATATAGCGTGAGTTTGAGGTGAATAATATTTATGCCATGATGTACATTATGCTGATATTTACTATTATGTGCCAGTTGTATTGTTTGTGATAACTCCATGCATATAGTGTCCTGGCCAAGATTCAAACCTGGGACCTAGCGCTGCAAAGGCCAGCGTGCTAACCTCTGAGCCACTGTGCTACTGTTCTGCATGATGCGTACAAATATATTTTATTTGGGGTGTGATACTATTTTCTATTTATATATTTGGGACCCATTAGATTATTTTCTGGTAATTAACATAAAAAGTTAAAATGCAATATTGAGTCTTGAATGGTTTTAGCTTGTGAACTATCTATTGCTGAATAATGAAATTGTTTGGAATTCCTCCAATGAATTGGAAGCAATATATATTCGCATTGTGTTAACCCACAACTGAAAGCCCTAGACTAGCAAAGGTGGTTACACTTGCTGATAATCAGTTAATTAAGTGTATTAGTAGCACTGAAATCTTATGGAAGTGGTAGGGGTGTACTTAATTTTTAAAATCCTGCTTCTGCATTTTGACTTAGGGCCCTCATACTATTGGTGGAAAACCATGTGGTTAGCTACTCTAAGACACATATTATACTGCTGCTATATGCCCAGAAGTGCCAAACCTCACTGCATGTAACACATTGCATGTGGTTGCAGCTATATTTGCACCTCCAGAGAAGGAAAAGCATCTACAGAGCCAAAAGTGACTTATTACATTCTGGAACTATGCTGTGATCCACTGAAACTTCATCTGCAACTGTATGCACAAAATGTTACTAAATATTTCCATGCAATTAAAGGGAAGTCTCAAATGACCCTTCAGTTTTTGTTAAATAAATAATAGCATTCTGTAATATGTATTATTGGTTGTTGTTGTTCATCTGAGGTTGTTGTATTTACCTAACTTTAAGACATGATAGGGAACAAATATGTTTTTGTTTTTTTTTATTTTATGTAAAACATTAGAACTGAAAGTGGGTATACTTTCTTTTTCTCATAACTGTGTATACATATATGAATATCAGCAGGTATATAACACTTTAATAAACCTCCTCTCTTCCCATATGAACATTACAGTGCATTGAATGTTGACTGTTCCAAATCCTGCTGCTGCCCAAGGCAACATCTGGCCTGTCATATTCACTGCCAAAATAAGGTTTGTTCTGGGCCCTAGGCATTCCCTTTATATCGCAGCCACACTGCCCCAGTTTACAAGGAGAAATTGGATATCATCCTTTCAGAAACATGTCTTGACTAAATAGCAAACGTTGCTGTAAACAATACCTTAATCTCAAACTATAGACAGAGTTTTCTTGCAAGCTTTCAAAACTAGGTTTCTTCTTCAGGCATGGAAAGATTCCAATGAAAGCTATTCATCGCTGCAACATTTCTCCTCTGTATACAGATGCAACAGATAACTAAATAATTATTAGGAAAAGTGGGAAAATGATCTTTTTCTGTTTGTAGAGAGTACTGTGGGAGGTGAACTTCCTACCTTCTAATATGAGAAAAGGAACTCTGGAAGTGTAAGGATGAACAACAAAGGATAAAGGGCATAATGGTGCAAAGATTCTCTGCAGCATTTATCAAGGAATAATGTTTAAACAATCCTTGAACCATTTGAAACATTGTTATTTCCTGTTCACAGAGAAGGCCATGACCCTTTTATTTTACATTTAGAGAAATATAAGGTCACCCAAGCTGAAGAAATATTACTACTTGAGTTGCAGAGTAAGGATATATGGAACATAACAAACCTTTTCCCATTTGTCTTTTAAAGCAGTGGCCTCTCTGATAGCACAGCCCGGTAACATTGAATAAAATTTTGCAATGACCCATGGTCGAGGGATTGATGTCACAACAACTAGACTGCTCTGTTATTGTCAGCAGCTATGAACAGACTGCGATCTCCATGCCTGCGCTCCTGCCTCCTGTCATCTGCGGCTCTCAACTCACCAGCCACAAACTGGCACCAGTCCATGGCCCATGAGGTTGGGGATCTCTCTTTTAAAGAACAGCTGTAGTCATTTTTTTTGTGGTCCCCATGCCTTACAAAAATTTTTGTAAAGATTTTCATGTCCTCTTTACACTCAAACAAGCCCATGGCCTCTTCCTCAATCTAGGGTGGTGGTCAACTTCTGTTAGAATGATAGTTATTTTGTCACTTTGCCAACATGTGCCCAGCTTTTTGTCTAAGGGGGTTGTGTCAGGCTGGACTCATGCTAAGAGAAATTCAGAGACATCACAAAACCAGATAGAAAACCTGAAAAATGTATGTATTTGGTTTCTGGGGAAATGAGTGGTGGGGATAGAGGGGCTTGGAGAGCTGGAGTTGCTCTCAAAATCGTCTTTTATGTTTGGCTGAGGGCATACTTACATGGACATACCTTAACAAAAAGAGTTAAACACTACTGAAAATTTTCAAGAATACCTAAATGATAAGTGCTCTAGAAGTTAGAGCACTCTTATCCTTTTGGTCTCGCTTTCCTAACCAAACTAATCCACTCTTTTCCTTCTAAGATGCATAAATATTTGTCTGTGACTGTGGCCTATGTGTTTGTTTGTTGAAAAGTCTGTTGTGTGTTGCCTATTCTTGCCTGGTAGAACCCTATAGACAGCTCAGAAGTTGTCTTCTGAGACCAAAAAAACTTGAAAAAAGGCCCCATAAAATTCTCTTGAAAAGAATCAGCCAGTGCATAGAATATAAATACCAGAGGTGACACCCATCTAATTGAGGTATGTATGCATCTGTGTGTGGGCGGATAGTTTAGAAATGGGGCAAAAACAGTGTACAGCACTTTGCTTTAAAGAACATTTATCTTTAAACAGTCAGGGTATGGAGGCTTTATCACCTTCTACAATATCCTATTAGTATGCTGGCTATCTCTGGATTTAGTCTTTGAGTAGCTAGCATAGAACAATTATGGAAGTAAGCATTTGTTTCGGGTCAGTAACTCATCACATGTTACAGGCAGTCTTTTGGCTTAAGAACTAGGTGGCTAACATTTTTAGAAGAAGGCCAACAATGGTAGCTCCCATACTGCTTCCATGACTTGAGTATTTTTCTTGGAGCAGCTATATCAAATCCTGCAGAAGAACCTTTTTTTGTTTAAGGCTTTGATGGTTAATTTTTGTGTTTCCTTTGGAATCACCCAACTTTGGAAAACCTGAAAAACAGAAGAGGGCCAACGCTTGTCATACTAAACACAGGGAGTAGTAGCACACACCACACCTGGAACTGCACACATACCAGAATGATATACATAGAACTGGACACAGCAGAAAGATTTCCAGAACTACAGATGATATCCAGAACTAGAAATCAAACACAACAGCACATTTACCTAGAAATGGACACAAAACAGTACACACACCAAACCCAGAACTGGACACAACACAGAGTGGCACTTACCATACCTATAACTGCAAATAGAACTTAAAAGTGCATTGTCCAAGAAAGTCTATGCATCAGGACATAACAAATAAATCATCTGGTTCCTAATAGGTCTTAAAATATGGACAAGAACTGCACATAGAACACACTATATCCAGAAATGAACACAGAACAAAGTGACAAAAACTAGAACTGGACACAGAACACAGTAGCACACACCAAACCCAGAATTTGACACAGCTTGTAGGAGAACACATTATGCTTAAATATGGATGAAGAACTAAGTGGTATACACCATACCTAAAACCGATTACGGAATACAGTTGTATAAACTGGACACAGCAAACAGCAGCATACATGATGTCCAGAACTGAACACAACACATATCATACTTAGAAAAAAACCCAAAACAGCAGTAAACACCAAGCCCCAAACTGAGCACAGCACGCAGTTACACACACCATACCTAGAACTTGACTCTGGCATACAAGAGCCTTTTCGAACTCCTCACTTGCTAACCACTTAACCCCCACCCCCACATTAACCCTTGAATAACCACAACAACTGAGGGTATGATAAAATTGGCCTTCTGGCCATTTATTAAATTTACAACTTTAAACATATTTTAACATTTATTCTTCAATCAACAATAAACCTCATTAACAACAAGATATTCCAAAAATCAGGTGACAGGTCCTTGACCATCTTTAACCCTTTTTACCCTTAATCTGGGATCTGCGTTCCAAATTACAATTATCTAACAACTTCTCCTAGGCGCCCCTCCACAGCCTCGGGAACAATATCAACCTCCCGTTGTTAACCCATCACCAACCACATTACACAAACCAGGAGACCCCCACTATTACCACACACCTTCCCAAACCACTTCCCCTCGATGACCTCACATTGCCCACACCGCAACATTAACACCTTGAGCACCCAAAACAGGGCAGGAGGGTGGTAATCTTGCCAACTTCTGTCACAATTGTACTGCCCCCTCTGTCATCTTGATCTTTTGTGACCTCCTACGACCCCACCCATTGTTTTCTTTATTATCCAATCAACCCTTATTAATAACTGCCATACCCCTCACACCATCATCCTGACCTATGGCCTTCCCCCCACAGTCATGTTGGCCCCCGCCTAAGCTCCCCTCTCGCAGGCTGCAGGGCCTCTCTGGATATATAACACAATGGTTCTTATCAGATCCAGAAGTGGAAATTATATACAGTAGCACACGTCCAATCCAGTACTGGACACAACAACACAAACCATACCAAACCAACACAGTTGCATAAACCAAATCTTAGCTAAACAAAGGAGCACACACCATACCTAAAACTGGGCACAAAACGCAGTGGCCCACACCAAATCCAGAACAGATCACATAAACACACACCATATCCAGAACTAGACAGAACGTATAGCAGCACAAACCACACCAAAAAAAAACAGATACACAAACCGTGCCTAGAACAAAGTTGCACAAGCCATATACACTTGGAAATGGATGCAGAACACACCATATCTAAAACTGCACACAGAATACAGTTCTACAAACAAATATTCAGAACTGCACACATCACAAAATGGCGCATGATGTAGGCTATAGCTAGAATTTTGCACACACTTCGGTATTACACACCATACTCACTATTACACTGCTACTGTAGCAATATCTACTTCCATGCTTTATAAGGTTTTTTTGCCTCCCTCTGGATCCATTGTGCATACATGGTTTGATCTGGGATATTCTGGTTTGTAGCGTGTTTTTATTCTTAGTGGTTGAACTTGTTGGACTGTCTTTTTTCAACCTATGTAACTTCTGTAACAATAATTCAACTTTTCTTATGCTTTGTTGCATCACCAGTATTTGTTATTTCTTTCCACGGTCATCTTCGTAGACTCCAGTGGGACCTATTAGTGAAAAAGCCACTTGTAGTCTCTATAGAAAGTCCCAGTGACCAAATGACAAGGTAGAAAGACTTTTAAAAGACAGGAACAGACCCTTATTATCATAATTGATACATCTAAAAAAAATCTTCATGACAGGATTGACAGGTACCATTTCAAAGAAAGATATGAAAAAAGACTGAAAATTACTTTTGAAATCACATCAAAATGTTTAGGGTTATATGAAGTTTTAGTGATTGGCCTTACGTATACTGACTAATATATATGACTGCTAAACTTTAAAATGAAATGCTCACACTATAATTTAAAATCCCTCCTACTGAGCAGGAATAAAAGAGTGTCTACTGAATCAATTATGAAAACAATGTTTGCAATATTTCAATTAACAGTTTTTTCGTTTGTTGCTTAGGAGCACCTGAAAATAATATTCAAATCGTGTCAAGCCTCTCGGAGATAATAACTGTACAAAATGTTCCAAGATAACCAATAATCAATGCTCTTTCATGGATGTACTTCTATTGAAAAGGGGAAAACAACACGCCTAATCCACTCAATCAGAGCAACTTACAGAGAAAACAAGAAAAACAGAATTTTCATGTTATTTTGGACCAGACTGAAACATAATTTTCACGTCAAGATTAAAAAGGCGACTTGGAAAAGCTCATAGTGACAGCAATTGTTTTTTAATAAAAGAAAAACTATGTAAATAATACATTTTCTTTTTACAAATAAAAGTATAGCAAAAATACACATACATATACAGTCATGAGAAAAAGAAAGTACAAGTCCCAAAGTTAAAAGTTCTAAGAAACTCTACGTATCAGGACAGAATAAAAATTTCAGCAGAATTTCTTCTGGTTGTTAGCAAGTATTAAAATTAGGTAAATATTCAACCTGGATGTTTTTTTACAAGCACATAATATAACTGTGTATTAAAGTCAAAGACAGCAGAGATTTTTAATCCAGGGAACTTCTGATTGCCTCATGGGATCAGGAATTATTTTTGTCCCCTGTTGGAGCAAATTGAATCATGCTTTATAAGAGTTTTCTTGCCTTCCTCTGTATCAGCTATGTGTATAGGGTTTTATCAGGAATATGCTGGTTTGTTGTATGCTTAATTCCCTAGTGGTTGAACTTGATGGACTTGTGTTTTTTTTTCAATCTAACTATGTAACGTTGCTTGACAATGTATCCTTAATTATTGTGTACACATATCAAATAGTTCTGACACATGATCCTGCTCGTCCCTGGTGTAAATGTGATATTTGTACAGCAGCCTTCTAAAGCAGGCCTGGAGCAAAGTTTAGCGGAGGGCCACATGACAGGGGGAGTATAGAAGACAGAGGGTTAAAAATTAAAAAAAAAAAAAAAAAGAGGAGAAGAAAAGTGCGGGAAAATTGGAGCAGTTGATTAGGGGATTGTGAAGCCAAGGGAGGGGAAATTGGAAGGGTTAAAAAGGGGGGTTGAGGGGAGGACCCTGGAGCTGGACTCATGGAGCTGGACGCGTTGATGGATCGGCTGCGGCAGGCCGCGGAGGTGAAAGGGGTCGCATGGCTTCAGAACCAGATGGCGTCGGCGATGCTGGGGGTCGCGGAAGATGAAGGGTCGGTGCCCACGCCCGGTAGAAGGGCGCGACGATCGAGACCACCCGAGCGTCTGAGTCCTAGCGAGTCCCAGGGAGGGCAGCGACGGAGGAGAAGCCCGGTCAGAGCCCCTCCGGCGCCGCCAGTGAAGAGACGGTCCGCCGGATCCAGAGGAAGAGCTGAGAGGGAGTCGCGGCCTAGGCGGGATCCTGCGGAGACCCAGAGAGTGGGGGAGAGCCCGGGACGGCCCACCAGAAGGAGCAGCAGAGGCGCGCTACCGGATCGCGAGGAGGAACTTACCAGAGGAGTTGAAGACGGACGGAGGGTGAATCGGAGGTCCATTCCGGAGCCCGGGCATCGGAAGAGAGCGATCGAGGATCCGGTACGTGAAGGAGGTCCTTCCAGAGTAGAGGCGGGTGAAACATCGCGAGAAACTGGGCCTGTTGTAGCGGGATCCGGTCCCGGGCGAGATGGGCGGAGTCAACAGCGGGAAGGACAGGTCGCGGCCCGGACAGGAAGTTCCGGGTCAGGGGCGGCGTCGGCCGGAAGTGTCATCAGGCGGCACCCGGAAGAGGGTGCAGAAAGAGCACGGGCAGCGCCAGAGGAGGAGGCCTCGGAGGGGGAGAGCTTGGTGTCAGAGGATGGAGCAGCGGGAGCAGGCCGAGGCGGCGGTACGGCGGCTGTGGGTACGGACGGCACCCAGCAGCCCGGTAAGTACCTTGCTGTGTGGGGGCATGAAAGGGGCGATGGGGGGGGAAAGGGAGGCATTGCATGCTAGGCCTGGTGGGGAAGGGGAGCGAGGGGGTGTCCCTTTGGGTCAAGGATTGGTTCAGCAGCCGTCTGGGGGGCTCCCAGGGTGTGAGAATCGGGGAAATGCATTGCTGCAGGGGCTGAGGGAACTTTTGTTGCGATTTGGGGTGGGGGCTCCGGAAGGTACAAGAGGGGACAGTTTGGTGGCAATGGCGGGAGCAGGCAAGGGGGTCACATCAGTTACAGAGGGGCCAGGATCCAAGGGCAATAGTGGAGTGAATACCCCCGTGTCTACCTGTGGCCGGGAGGGTGGAGCCCCGGGTCCGTTGGCTGTGGATGGTGACGGGCAGAAGGATAGGGGTGAGGATACAAGCACTGCAGGGATTGCGGATGGGGCAAAAGGAGAAGTGTACGTGTGTTTCGAGGGGCCTTTGGGTGCTCACCTCATGCCAGAGCAGAGAGAGAAGATTTGGAGGGGTGAGTATGTGGAGATTTTCTCGCTTCTGCCGGTGGAGCGGTTTGGGGGACGGGAATTGAAGCCAGGTGATGGGAAGCGGATCGGGGATGACAAGGGCTTGTGGCGGGCGATTCCGAGGACGTTTCAGAACTGGCTGCAGGCCTTTGCCATCCTAGCCAGCATTATTGGCGAGAGGGCGCCAGACAATTGTTCGGCGCTCTTCTGTTATCTGGACGCCATCGGAGAGGCCTATCGGGTGTATGGGGGGACAGCATGGTTGAGGTACGATGAGCAGTTCCGACAGAGGAAAGCGATGAGGCCTGGTATGAGGTGGGATCATAAGGACATCAGTTTGTGGATGCGACTGATGACTTCGGTGAGGGTTGCCCCGCAGCCCTTTCTGGGGAGCGCCGGGGGTTCAGGAGCCGTGGGATCCTTGGCAGGTAAGCGAAAAGGTCTTTGCTGGTTGTTCAACGAGGGAACCTGCAAGTTTGGGGCCACCTGTCGTTTCAAACACGAATGCTCAAGTTGTGGGGGAGCACATTCAGGAGCACGTTGTCTGGCAAAGGGTAGAGGGCGTCCCGTTGAGTCTGCAGGTAAGAGGGACGACGCCGGTGATGGTGGAAAACATGGCCTTTTATCTCGGTAAGTACCCCGACCGGGAGGCGGCGAGGGTGCTGGAGTCGGGGTTTATGGAGGGCTTCCGCATCCCGTGCTCAGGGGTAAGTACTCGGGGGGTGGGAAACAATTTGAAGTCTGCTTTGGCCAACCCAGGGGTGGTGTCTACCAAATTGGCGAAGGAGGTTGCGCTAGGTCGGATGGCGGGGCCCTTTCAGGAAAAGCCGCTGGAACATTTGGTGGTTTCTCCGTTGGGGGTGGTTCCAAAACGGGAGAAGGGGCAATTTCGGATGATTCATCACTTGTCTCATCCAAAAGGGGTATCGGTTAATGATGGCATTGCGCCGGAATGTTGTAGGGTATCATATACCTCATTTGATGTTGCAGTGGCCTTGGTCCGGCGGGCAGGAAAAGGTTGTTTGATGGCCAAGGCGGATATTGAGGCGGCCTTTTGGTTATTACCTGTTCATCCAGATAGTTTTTGGCTGTTGGGTTGTTTTTGGGAAGGGGCCTTCTATGTGGACAAGTGCTTGCCTATGGGTTGCTCCATCTCTTGTTCTTTGTTTGAGTTATTCAGTTCATTTTTGGAATGGGTAGTACGGGAGGTTTCGGGCATCCGTTCCCTTATCCATTATCTGGATGATTTTCTGTGTGTGGGCCCCAAGGGATCGCTGGTTTGCGCCAATCTTCTGGGTACGTTAGAGCTCATGGCTGGGCGGTTCGGTGTTCCGCTAGCTGCGGACAAAACGGTGGGTCCCACTACGGAGTTGTCATTTTTAGGGATTGTTTTGGACTCCGAGCGCATGGAGTGTAGGCTCCCGGAGGACAAGCTCTTGGCGTTAAAAGAGGAGGTGGCTAAGGTTAGTAGCATGAAGAAGGTTCGTTTGAGGGAATTGCAGTCGCTTCTGGGCAAGCTCAATTTTGCGTGCCGTATTATGCCTATGGGCAGAATTTTCAGCAGGCGATTGGCGGCAGCTACCGCCGGGGTGCGGAAGCCCGAGCATTTCATTCGGTTGACCAGGGTGTTGAAAGGAGATCTGTTGGTGTGGCGGCGTTTCCTGGATTTATACAATGGGAGGACATTGTGGTTGGAGCCGCAAGTGGCGAATAGTGCTTTGGACTTGTGGACGGATGCGGCGGGCGGTTCCGGTTATGGGGCTTATTTTGCGGGCCATTGGAGTGCGGGAGAATGGCCGGAGGATTGGAAACAAGGGGGTTTATGTAGGAACCTGGTCTTACTGGAGCTTTTTCCAATAGTGGTCGCATTGTCTTTATGGGGGCGCTTACTGGGTAACCGGAGTGTGCGTTTTCATTGCGACAATATGGGTGTGGTGGAAGTTATCAACAATAACTCTGCGTCCTCCCCGCATGTTATTTGTCTTTTACAACACTTGGTTTTTTTGTGTTTACAGTCCAACATTTTTGTACGGGCAGTTCATGTCCCTGGTTGTGATAATATAATAGCGGATTCCCTTTCTTGTTTCCAGTGGGATCGTTTCCGTGCAGCAGCTCCAGAGGCGGACGACGTAGGGAGGCCTTGTCCGGGCGAGTCGTGGAAAGTGGTTTGGGGCCCCTCGCGGAATTGATCCGGAACTCGGTTTGTATGGGAACTTGGCGGGCGTATGCGGGCGTGTGGAAAGAATGGTTTGGTTTTATAGAAGACCGAAGGGGTGCCGTGGATGTCCAGGGTGGGGAGGCGGCCGTAGTGTGGTTCTTGGTTTCGAATTTACAAAAGGGTGTATCTGGAAGCCTGATGGGCAAAAAGTTGTCTGCCCTGTCTTTTCTATTCAAGCTGATGGGGTGGGCGGATGGAACAAAGAGTTTCCTGGTGCGCCAGGCTTTGAAGGGTTATAGGAAGGGTTGGGGTTGGAAGGATACGAGAAGACCGGTCTCCTTTGGGATGCTGGGGGCGTTGTGTCAGAGTTTGGGGTCGGTTTGCTTTAGCCCTTTTGAGGCGGTGCTTTTCAAGGCGCTGTATTTCATCATGTTTTTTGGGGCATTGCGGATTGGGGAGGCAGTCTGCCCATGCAAGGATCGAGTGGGGGGGGCTCCAGTTTGAAGATGTGCAAATAAGGGGGAATACGGTCCTGGTTTGGATTCGGAGGTCAAAAACAGATCAAAGGGGAAAAGGGGCCTGCTTGCGTTTAAGTGGCATGCGGGGGGCGGAACTTTGCCCGGTTACAGCGGTAGGTGAGTACCTGGCATTAAGATCGCGGGGGGTGGGGCCCTTCTTTCTTCATGAGGATGGGTCGTTTGTGACACGTTTCCAATTTGGATCCGTGTTCCGAAAGTGTGTGGCGGCCATAGGAAAAAGGGCGGGTGAGTATTCTACACATTCCTTCCGGATTGGGGCAGCCACTGAAGCAGCGAGATGGGGCCTTGACCCGGATGCAATCAAGCGGATTGGTAGGTGGGAGTCGCAGCGGTACCGTTTGTATGTGCGCCCCCAACTTTTATGAGGATCAGGGGCTGTTTTGGTTTTGGGATTGGTTTTCCGATTTGTGTAAGGAAGAGGGTGGTTGTGTGAGGGCCTGTTCTATTGGTGGTTGTTTTTTGTTGCAGGGGAGTCAGCTTGCCTCGTTTGGATCCTGGGCCACTCGTTTGTGTACTGGGGGGCCAGAAGAGCCGCGGTGCGGAGGAATGAACGGCAATTAGGACTCCGGCGGTCGCTGGCACAGGTGCGATGGATTGGGCTTCCGGGCATGCAATGGAAACAAGTCCTTCCGGAGGTGCACAGGTTTGCTTATCTGGATAGGCCTCCGGGGGTGTTGGTTTTGCACGTGGGTGGGAATGATTTGGGGGCTCGCCCCATGCGGGAGCTGATTCGTGATATAAAGTGTGATTGTTTGCGGCTTAGAGAGGCATTCCCCGGAATGGTGCTGGTTTGGTCAGAGATGGTGGTGCGTTTGACTTGGAGGAATGCTCGCTCTGTGGGACGCATTAACAAGGCTCGCATAAAAATAAATGAAGAAGTGGGCAGGTTTGTTGGGCGGATTGGAGGGTTGGTAGTAAGGCACCAGGAGCTGGAGTCTGAGCCGGAGCTGATCCTGAGGAGAGATGGAGTGCACTTGAATGAGATTGGCATGGATATTTGGCTGCTGGGCCTACGGGAAGTCCTGGAGCGGGCTGTGCAGGTGTGGCGGTGCGCGCAATCTTGAGGTCTCAAGTTTGCGGCATGTGGAGTTTTTGTTCGGGGTCCATGAAAATTAGAGTCGGGTAATGGGCAATGTAGGGGAGTTCTAACCCAAAAGGTTTGGTTTTTGGGGGAAAAGAGGTTTTGCCTTGCATAACACGCGGTTGTTGTGGAGGCTATGTTTTCGGAAAAGGGGAGGACCAATAACTGTCCCCGTGGCGGTGTAAGAGCGCCTGGGGGCCTAGCGGTGGAGCAGAGAAAAATGGAGAATGGAACAGGATCCTAGGGGATTTTCATGGACTTGCAGAAGATGTTGTGGTTAAAATTATTTCCGTTAAAATTGAGTTGGTTCAAATAATTTCATGTTGTAAACTATTGGTTTAAAATAAAAGGGCTGCCGTGGCCAGTTATTCCCAACAAAAGTGTGGAGTGGATTATTCATGGAATGTTATGGGGGGACTGGGAAAATAACTTGCGTTTGGTGCAGCGATGGATTCTTATACTTTACCCTGTACATGTCATTCCTTGATCTGCCACTTGCCACCCACTTGTCTATTCCCCTCATTGTGTGAACAACAGTCGTTCATCCATCTGTCACTAGAAAGAATAGCAAAAGATTATTTCCAGCAACAGCAGTCTTACAAGTGTGTACAAAGCCCAGGTCAAAATGCAGAAGCTGTGTGTGAAAAAGTACACCTTTACAGCTTCCATAGGAATTAAGCAGTTAGGTAGCAGCTAGGTACTAATAATCAAATTCACTCAGGTGTTATGTATATGGACATAACAACAATCATCTGGTCCTTAGCAGATTCTAAGTTTATCTAAATCTAGCCTCAGGTCTGTGTTTTGTTCACAGGAATTGTTTATCACCATTAAGATTTGCACAATCTGATTGAGAAATACTCCCCCCTGCCACTCTCTCCACTCCTCCAATGACCTACTAGGCTCCTGTGCTTTGCCTTCAAATCCCTACACAGTTATTGTCCCACTTACATTTCTGACTTACTAAAAAAATACTCCCCCAGCCGCTCTCTCCGCTCCTCCAATGACCTACTAATGACTTCCTCACTCATAACCTCATCACACGCACGGATTCAAGACTTCTCTAGAGCTGCCCCCACTCTCTGGAATGGTTTTCCTAGTCCTATTCAGCTTTCTCCTACTTTCTGCTTATTTAAAAGAGCGCTCAAAACCCATTTTTTCAAACTTGCCTACCCATCTTCTGTCTTATGAAACCACCACTACTTCCCACCACTACATATTTCCTATTCTATTGTGTGTGAAATTCCCCCACCTACTAGATTGTAAGCTCGTCGGGGCAGGGTCCTCTCCTCCTATATCACTGTCTGTATTAGTCACAATATCATTTGCAATCCCTATTTAATGTACAGCGCTGCATAATATGTTGGCGCTATATACATCCTGTTTATTATTATTAATAATAATAATAATAATAATATTAATAATTAAGAAGCACTGAGGAGACTGGCTGGGGCTTGTGCAGGGTTGACAATGTGTTAACCTGGGAAACCTTAGCAGTTTTTGGCTTTGTGTCTCCATTTGCCTAGGCAGACCAACATGGCATTGTTTCTTTTGTGAAACACCATATTCTCTGTGGTGCTTGGTATGTAAAGATGGTGGTGATAACAGTGTGGATGTAATAGGCATGATTTCTTAAAGCTCTCCAAAACTGGAGAGGATACACTTTCATCGCTAAAGCTGGGTGATCCAGCAAACCTGGAATGGATTTTTTAACAGCCATTTGGTATTTGTTATCAAATGTTTTTAATCCTGGACCATATCCATTCCAGGTTTGCTATCTCACCCAGCTTCCCTGATGAATCCTCTGTAGTCTTGGAAAGCTTTGTTAAATCAGGCCCAATGTGTCTGAAAAAGAAAGGCATAGAAAAAGAAGGAAAAGTGTAGGAGGAGGATATATAGATGACATGAATCACCCTTTATGCTTGGTGTTATCACAGTGGATTTACCCCCAATCCAGCTTGCACCATAGCTAGCACTATACGTACCTAGTATCATTTTAGGGATATGCACAACGCTGCTCATACTTACTGAACCACGTATCCAACGTCATGTGCATTCTGCCACTGGAAACATAGTGCATTAAAAAGGACACATTCCTAATTACTGCTATTTTAAAGTAGGGCTGACCTAATGGGCATTTTGTACTCGGGGACAGCAAAGGCTATAGACTGTAGCTGTAAACGTGGGTCTATATCATTGTTTCTCAGCCAGGGTTCCGCCACAGGTTTCCCAGGTGTTCCATGAGCAATGTTCCTTTCAGTTCACTTTAAGTGATACCAATGGTCTTTTTGGCTATCTGCAGGGGTGACATTTTTCCCATTGGCCAGCAGTGTAAGAGGCATTCTGACCACTGACCTCCACACTAACATACTGTGAGCAATGGATATAGTAATTTTAGCAGGGGTACCCTGAAGTTATTTTAAGGGTTTCCCCTTTATTAAAAAGGTTGGAAAAAATGGTCTATTTAGTAGTAGTTGCAGTGTTGCCCCATGACATTAGGGTGCATTTAGCTGCTGTAGTTACTCTCCAAAGACCAGAACAATCCTCCAGCATTTTTCCCAATAGACTTCAAGAGTATTCAGATTCAGGATATTTCAAATCTAGAATATTCTGACTAGCTTCGCCAAACCACGATCCATGTAAATTCACATAATACTACACAGAACCACCTGTTTTCAGCAACAACTAACACATGAAGACACTTAGTCAGATACTGTGACATATACAAAGATATTGTTAAAATCTGTCCATGTGTCAAAATATAGATTACACAATGTGTGTACAATTTATTTTGGGTTTACGTTAACAGGCGATGTTTTCCTGCATTTGACATTTGAAACACATGTCAAACACGAGTCAGTAAAATCCAACTGACTTTAATTGAGCACTATACTTCAGAGGCTGTTTGACCCACTTTGTATTATGCCGCCTTTCTTTGGACACAGAGTTCTATTTAGTTTGTTTTGAACATAATGTAAAGCAGGTATGCAGCTGCAGCGTGAAAAGAATGCCTGACAACAAGAACCTTTTACTAAGAACAACACTGTGAGAAAATAATTCCAAAAATAAGAAAAATACTTTATTTTTAAAAATAAAGTTTATTAAAGTTTCGAGATGTAATTGTCTTCTATTTTGTCATCCTTATATATCTACTCCCAGTAAAAGTGCCTTTCAGATTTTATGTCCTTTTAAATACCTTCCACCTTAAACCTTTTTCTTAGTATTTCAGTACTAATTTCTCTAAATACCTCCCACCTTGTTCTTGGGGGCAAGGAAACTTTAAAGTAAGTAAAACAAGCATTTGCAATGGATACCATAGCCCTGAAAATGACCACTTACCCTAAATCCTCCACAAAATTAATTGAAAGACAAAAATGCCCCCATTAAAAATTTAGCAAAGGTTTGATTGCCCAAAAGATCTTCAAAACAGAATTTAAGCTTTCTAAGTAATTCTAATCTTTCCCTATGCTGTCCCTGCATCAGGTTCCTATTCTTTGACGCTACAGCTGCTTGGTGCTGTACATTTTTTTTATAAGGGAACTGTCCTTATTTAACTGTCCTAAAGCTCTTGCTATTGGCAGTTGTAACTCTGATGACAACAGTTTAAAGGTCAAGCAGGACATTTTGGGTCCTTCAAAATTTTGGTCCCAAAAATTCAGATTTAATCCAAAATTTCAGATGTGCTGGATTTGGGTCAAACTTATTGTATTTCCAACCCAAAACACTTCCTTAGCCACTCGATCCCTTCTTAATTCTCTCAAAAAGGATAATAGAGGATGAATACAAAATCAGCTACATTTTTAACAGATTGTATTTCACATTTGTCCTGCCAGACTCAATACATTACAGGTTCATTGTTTGAGTTCAGAGAGCACTGAGAAACATCCCTGTGTCCAAAAAAGGGGGCAAATCATCTGTATTACCCTCAGTGACCTTACTACTGCTGAACCTTTCTATATACTGCCAACTTGACGCACCATAATATTTACTCTGTATGTGTGTTGAGGGGATCCTTTTAGTAGAGATGTCAGAGCCTCCTCCATAGTGAATGGAGATTTTGCCAAAAATACAAATCCACTGAATGGATGAAGCAGAAGCAGAGTTATCCTCACCAATTTTTTTTAATTCATTGTGACTAGCGTTAGGCATAAAAGAACTGATAGGAGATCAAAGAATTAGTTGTCTGTCCTCTGCTCAGAAACTTGCAACATCCCCTGCTTCTCTTTAGCTGTCCAGCCTCCACCTAAGATGTACCTTCTCAGCATCCCCAGCACACATTCTGAGGAGATTTTACGAGCAGATTGTTCCCTGCCGTCATCCTGCCTTGCCATTGACTGCAGTCACCAGTTGCCTGTTTTTTGTGTTAATCTTGGCTGACTTGCTGCTGGTGTGTTTATCTGTTGGATTTACTGTTGCTGACTGTTTCCTAACCCTGGGATTGTTTGCTGCCTGGGCTGACATTAGTCTGTGACCCCGACTTTGTTTTCTCTTTACCCTTGGATATCTTGTTTGGTGGAATGATTACCTATGTATGCTTTGGCTTTGTTTTATGGATTTGCCTCTGCTGGACTCTCCTGCACTGCTTTATCTCTGGACTCCTGGTCCTTGTCAGTCCTTCCCCAGATGCCATCCTTTGCGAAGTGAAGTCCTGGGGGCAACCATGTGCTGGACAGAGCAACTAGCATCCCAAAGCTTAAAGGGGCCTTGATATAGGTGAGGAATTAAATTGGAGGACTGGCATCTAGTGAGCACTGGCCCGGGACCAGGACCTTACAAGAGTTCATTGCAGATACACATCTATGGGGCTCAGGATGCTGAACTTATAGAGAATAGTAAAAGCACTACTATTTTCGATGAACAATTTAAAATACAAGGTAAATCTTTTAGAATATTACTTTGAAACAATTAGCATTTCTGCATGTTCCCTAAAAGGTAGAAAATAATTTTAGTGTGCAAAAAATTCTCCGTGACCGATAGACAGGCCACTATGCCTAATATTGCTCCATGACACACCCCATAC
Source organism: Pyxicephalus adspersus (assembly GCF_032062135.1). Classification (NCBI taxonomy): domain Eukaryota; kingdom Metazoa; phylum Chordata; class Amphibia; order Anura; family Pyxicephalidae; genus Pyxicephalus; species Pyxicephalus adspersus. The sequence continues at coordinate 159,878,627 of NC_092858.1, read as the reverse complement.
TATGATATTATAATAATGCCTAAATCTATCATATAGCTTTAGATAATAATATGGTAGAGTTGTGCTGTGAATGCTAATATGAAATACAATTTTTAATTAAACTGAGATTTTTGATGAAATGTGCAGTATAATTGCAGGTGTATATTTCCTTTCATTTTCACATTACGGTTCACAAAATATAAACAATAGGCAGCAATAAAAACTTGGGATTTACTACAAATGAAATCGTATCAATGTGCCAACAATCCAACTGTAGGCTATTATAGCATGCAAATTATATAATAGACAATAAAATTGCTATTTATGCCCAGTTCTGCATTTTAAAGAGAATGAAAAATTACAGGTATTAGTTGCCAAAGGCCGATATCAAAATGTGCAAATAAATATATAAGAAAAGAACATATCCCTGTGCCTCATATAATAATGCCTAATTAAATATGCAAATTACAGGTAAGGAGTTTTGTTTATTTAGATGTCTTATTGCTGTCAAACATTTTCAGAGGGTGCCTTTAGTATAATCAGTGATATGTAGACCTAAGATTTGACATGTTTAGTGAATTTACCAGTCAACGGCACTTACCTGATGCCTTGTATACAGAAAGAAAGAACTTTAGAATTTTTTTAGGCTTCCTTTTTTTTTGTACAAAGAATAGATAGAAATAGAACGCATGTGTTCATGCCTCCCCAGCGTGTGTGTTCTAAAAGATGGTCTATTGGACGGCGTTGGGGCTAATGGGCAATCAACGTTCTTTTGCCACACTGTTTCAGCTCTGAGGAGCATCCACAAATCATCAGATCTAAAGGAAAAAGTCAAAGATTTTGACTGTATAAAACTTATTGGACATAGTCTCTGTTCTGTAACATCAAAGCACAAGCATGGCTGAATGTTTTTTTGCTTGCTTTTAATTGAAATACACCTTTTGTATAATTATTCCACCGCATCACAAAAATGTAAATATTGTCTGCTACTTGGTCTAATCCATGTGTCCTATACTAAATTAAGTATGCCGAATCTAAATCTGAAGTCTGATTCTGCCTAGGACATCAGGATCTCAAGTTGATTAAGCGTATAGACTAGATTAGCTACATTCTCTCGTTCCGCAGTGATTATGGAATCTCTATACATAACTTTTGCCTCATAGTTCCATGACATCACAAAAACATAGTTTTATGTTGCAACAACATTAATAATTAAACACAATTCACCTTCTTTTCCTTGTCTAACACACATGTACACTTCAGAAATGTTTCAGGCACATTCTTTTGCATTTGTGGCTCTCCCCTGTCTCCCATTGCAGAAACCAGCAGTAGTCGCCCATCATGTTTGGGTTGCACCGGCCTTGATATGTTGTTTACATAACAGAAATGTTCTGGTGGAACCTCTCCCCTTGTTCATCACTCACATCACCCACATTTTGTGGGAAGAAGTCCAGATGGGAATGTAAGAAATAAACTTTAGGTAACTTCGGCAGCCAAGCTGAGGGTATGTTGTTAGCATGTTGTTCACAAGTTCAGCATTGTTTTCAGGTCGGTGGTTGCCCAGAAAGTTTTTTGCAACTAGCACAAATAAATCCCAAGCAGCAAGTTCAAGTGGGTTGAGTTTGTCTCTGAATGTGGCATCACACATCAAATTGTGGATTTGGGGACCAACAAAAATGCCTTCTTTCAGTTTAGCATCTGTTCTAACTTTTCCAAACTTGTCCTTCAGATAATGAAAACCCATACCATACGTTTTTCATTAATCCAAGTTTAATATGAAGTGGCCTTTGTACTGGCCAACAGCGTGTTCAGGTCTGGGTGGACATTCTTTAACTTTGTAATGGTTGCTGTCATCACGACTGTTCCACAGGCACAGAAAGCACAAATATTTTGTATATCCAAATTGCAGGCCAAAAAGGAGTACCACCACCTTTAGGTCACCACAAATGTTCCACTTGTGTTCTGAATAGTTAATCAATTTCAAAATGTCCTCCATGGATTTGTCTCTTTCATTCCCTCGGCATGAGCAAGAAGAACAAAAGGTTTTTCTTTACCTTTATGCAGCAATACAGCTTTCAAGTCTATGAACAATCTCCACTGCTCTGGTATGTATTCGCAACCTAACTCCATCATCAGACCACTCACGTCGGTACAGAAGCAAATGTCATTGTCCAGTTTGTAATACCCTGCAAACTTTGTGTGACGATCACGAAATTGTGAAATTGTCGTTCCTTTTTGTAACAAATTATAATCTGGAGGCTAACAGTTCAGACTTCTCTTTTGACAAAGATCATCTAAATCTGATTGGCTTATAAAATGTGGCTCACCCTCTTCAAATTAGGGTTCATAACATTCATCAACATCGACTCCATCCTACTGTTCCTCATCCGACATGTCTCTGTCAGTAAAAACAGACGTAGGAGGGACTGGCACTGGATTATCTGCATTATGTGGCACTGGCTTCAGAGCAGATTCACAATCAGGATAGACAATTTTTGACTTAGTCTTCTTAAAAAACCCAGCAATTTTACTCATACAGAAGTAGCAGTCCGAGTGATGATCTTCTGGCTCACCGCAAACCATAGGCACAGCAAAAGGCATTTTATTCCTTTTCCCATTCAACCATTGTGTTAGGCAAACGTAACACACCTGACAGCAGATATGAGGTGCCCAGCTTTTATCCTGATCTCCAATTTAACATCCAAAGTGATACTTGTAAGCAAATCTCACCCTCTTGGTAGGTTCTTGATCACACAGGGTATTTTTGTAGCAAAAATTGTCCGGTTTTATTAACACAGCTGCGCCTACTCATCTTTAGCTCAAAACAGACTCACAATGGCCTAGCTGTACTATCCAATAGGATAGTTTGGCACTAGAGACAAGCTCTTGGTCCATCCCGCTTTTTATACCTATTTCAGACATCAGCTCAATGACTTGCCCAGACATGCCCAGCCGCTGCTGGAACATGCATGCCACCAGGGGGCGTGATTCAGCTGAGGCAGCAGGCATAGTGGTAGCTGCAACTGGTAAATTGTTCCCATGTAAAAACACATTACCCAATTACCGACTATTTGAACAGCTATAGCACGCCTATAAAATCTGTACGTAATAGGCAAATTCTGAGTTCAGATTTGGAATCAGCACGCTTGATATCATGTAAATCACATGTGTTATTCCCAGTTCCCGCTGTTGTGCAGTGTTATTATTATATTATTCATTATTTATTTTTAATATATAGTGCCAACATATTAGAAACCACTGTACATTAAATAAGGGTTGCAAATGACAGGGACAGAAGGTGACACAGGGGGAGGAGAGGACCCTGCCCTGAAGAGGTTACAATCTAAGAGGTTGGGGAAGTAGCACACAAAAGTGCATTGTGCCCATCTTGTAATAGAGTGATCACACTTTGTGAGTCATGCCATTCCTGTAAGTGGAGAATAGCATAAGCCTGGGAATTTATCTTCACTCTGCTATTTATTTTAAATGTTGTTTCACCTTCTTCGTACAACAATCACCTTTCCTTTTAGTGAAGTTTAATTATACCTTTAAGTATACCTTTTGTATTTTTTAGTTTCATTATACGCAAGTTGGGATTCAACAGTAAACGCATAATCAGCTTGATAATAAACTAAAGATCTGGGTGAGTGACTTGACATTATATAAGGTTGTACACAACACTGGTATTTGTCTGTGCATGTTCTCCATTTATTTAGGTAAATATTATTATTTAGTATTAATATAGTGCCGATATATTACATAGCGTCCATAGTCAAATCACTAACTGTCCTTTAAAGTCATATGTCATTAACACAGTCTAAAGTCAATTTAGGGGGGAAGCCAATTAACCTGCCTGAATGTTTTTTTTGTAGCAGTAGGTGATGTTCAACTGGACTTGTTCTTGTAATGTTGAAGCCACTTCATGATTTCCACCATTGTAGGAAAAACCCCAAGCACCTTAACCTAATTTTCATGCAATGTTGGTTCTTTAAGTCCATAAGGTATTGTTCAACCATCTTGTTCAAGTTTCATACAGTATTTCCATTTACAGTGTCTGCAAAGGTGTTAAAGCTTTAAATTACATAGTTTAAGGTGTGAATTGTTGGTAACAATAGAGATGTTACAAAATATACATTTGTGGAATACCACCAAGCAATGGGATTTTTTAGGCTACAATTAACCAAAGTTAGACAAAAAAACAAAGAACTTATCTAAATCACAAAACCTATTTTAATAAATATTGTTAAAATCAGACATAAAACATAAAAAAAAAATCAATATACATGACCCAGTACCTCCTCTTGGGGTTTCCATTGAGGTTACGCCCATTTTTTTATATGGCAAGAGAGCGGCAAGCGAAATAATTTTTCAAATAAAAATCTAATAAAGAAATTATGTATAAAACATATCAACTTTAAATGTATACTGAATTTATATTTAATATTTATAAATGTTTTTTTTTTGTGTTGTGACCTATAATAAAAATCAATGTACCTTTGTTCATTTTTCGATTGCACATGGAGGTGATAAATGAATGAATATATCGTACAAACTATAGGGGGTATTTTTATATTTTGGTTTATATAAAAAAAAGGAGTTCACTAAGCATGAAAACAGGTACATTGATTTTTATTATAGGTCACAACACAATGAAACATTTTAAATTCAGTATCAATGTAAAGTTGATATGTTTTATACATTCTTTATTAGATTTTTAATATCAATTGGCTATTATCTTGGAAAATGAATTCTCTTGCCGCTGTTCCATTCATCCCCAATCATTCTACCTGAGGAAGGTCTGCATGTCACATACATCAGGTACATATATATTTAATGATGAATTGTATTGCCATAAAATGTACTGTAAATAATTATATCATATCTGAAAAACAAATATTTGTACTTTTTATAATAGTGGATCCCCTTATTTTTCCTGAGGAAGCAGATACAATACGCTAAACGCTTAGAAAAATTGGGTGTACCCTCAGGTGAAACACCAAGAGGAGGGTCTAGGTCATGTACATTTATTTTATTTTTATGTCTGATTGTATTGATATTTATTAAAATAGGTTTTGTAATTTAGAGAAATTATTTGTTTTGTTGGCTAACTTTGGTTAATATTGGCCTGAATAGTCTCATTACTTGGTGGTATTCCACAAAGTTATATTTTGTATCTATCAGTGATGTGGCCATGTTGAGAATGGAGAGATTGGATATCTTGTTGTAACAACAGAGATTCTAAATTGTGTTTGAATTATAGTTGGAAGACAGACGGCATAAAAAGTGCCTACCTTGTTCAGAGTTGGTTGTGTTAATTTCTCTTTTCTCAAAATGTGCGCCTCTTTGTGTTTGGATGAATGCTCATTTTCATTAAGATGTAGAACAAAACAGCTAAACCTTGTTATGTAGAATGTTCCCTCTCATGGTGGGCCAGTCAATCACTTTCTTAGAGATTACTTTTTTAAGAAGGAACCTTGGACAGCTCTGGTATGCAGTAACCTAGAAGTGTAGAGCCTGGGAAGTAGGTGAAAAATACAAATAAATTCAGATGGTTCCCCACATAACAGTGAAAAAGAAACCTTTTAAACAGAGCAATACTTTTTAGAACACACTGGAGCAGCACTATAAATCATTTTCAGATTGCACTGCAAAGTTCACAGAGGTCCAGATCACATTAATCCTGGCAAAGCAATTTAATTAAAACCATCAGCGTCTTTTAAAATAAGTTAATGGATAGTATTAAAGCCACAATTTTCATTGTTTTAGAGTTTTGTTATAGCTGCTAACCACAAATAAAAACAGGAGACTTGAAATGGTACACATTTTGTAAATCTGAAATAATTTGAAAATATAAATGGGATTATGTACTGAAAACCACATGTATGCATATAAATAGAGGTAATATAGTCAGTAAATTAATTATTAGACAAAATAGAATGGATATACAAGTTTCATAGACAATGTTATACAGTCTAGAAAGCTGCTATAGAATTTGTTCTCTGTGGATCACCTTTTTCACAGTTTAAAAGGTTGAGAAACACTGACCTAGACAGTATCATGTTGGGAATATGATATATGATACATTCTGGAATATTATATATATATATATATATATACTGTATATATACTTGGAGAAGCACCAAACTCATTGGTTGCAGAGCAATGTCTTAACCCCTAAATTCAATTTCAGGGTGCACGGCCCACTTTTTATTCTCAAAAAACACAGCAAACATAAGAAAAGGGGATCAAAGTCATCCACAGTACAACAGTCGTGCACAAATGTTTGCCTCCTAGTTTTCTCAGACCTCAACTTTGGGAAACTTCTTGGACTCTCCCATCATCACAGGCTACACAGCATCTTTACCTAAGCGACTTGGGCTTAGGCTACAACTTTTTCTTGAGTCAAAGGAATGTGCCATTTTATCAATAGCCAGGTGCACCAAATCCGTCAATATTTTTTGCTCTGGAAATAGGAGTGCCTGGTCCACCCATTCTTTCCAGGACACTCCAGGCCTGGATCCCAAATAAAGAGCCGCAATACTGCAGCAACACAATTACTAACAGTTCATCCAGGCCCTTTAATCCCTTTTCCAGGCAAAATAGAGGTAGATGATACCAAGAACAAGTGCCGCACGCTGGATCTCAGGGGAAATCAAATGAATTTTTTTTTTCTTGTTTTCCCGTGCGGAAAACCTGGTGCGTCTTATAGTCCGGAGCGTCTAATGGTCCGAAAAATACGGTACATTTTTTTTTTACATGATTGTGTGTTTCAAACTTTTTTTTTATATTCATGATATCTACTAGACCCTTGTTCGGACATATTTCTGTAATTTACAGGTCTAAAATGTAAAAATAAAAATTTCATGAAAAACAGTGTAACGCTTTTGGTACAGAAATCTAGACATCAGTAAAACGCCCAGGTGGTTAAATTACATAGCTGAAGGTGTGAATTGTTGGTAACAATAGAGATGTTACAAAATATACATTTGTAGAATACCACCAAGCAATGGGATTTTTTAGGCTACTAATAACCAAAGTTGGCCAAAAAAACAAAGAACTTCACTAAATCCCAAAACCTATTTGAATAAATATCATTAAAATCAGACATAAAACATAAAAATAAAATCAATATACGTGACCCAGTACCTCCTCTTGGGGTTTCCATTGAGGTTACGCCCATTTTTTTATATGGCAAGAGAGCGGCAAGAGAAATAATTTTTCAAATTAAAAATCTACTAAGGAAATTATGTATAAAACATATCAACTTTAAATGTATACTGAATTTATATTTATTATTTATAAATGTTTTTTTTTGTGTGTTGTGACCTATATTAAAAATCAATGTACCTGTGTTCATTTTTTGATTGCTCAGGGAGGTGATAAAGGAATGAATATATTGTACAAACTATAGGGGGTATCTTTATATTTTGGTTTATATAAAAAAAAGGAGTTCACTAAGCATGAAAACAGGTACATTGATTTTTAATATAGGTCACAACACAATGAAACATTTTAAATTCAGTATAAATGTAAAGTTGATATGATTTATACATAATTTCTTTATTGAATTATTAATATCAATTGGCTATTATCTTGGAAAATGAATTATCTTGCCGCTGTTCCATTCATCCCCAATCATTCTACCTGAGGAAGGTCTGCATGTACGCATACATCAGTTACATTTATATTTAATGATGAATTGTATTGCCATAAAATGTACTGTAAATATTTATATCATATCTGAAAAAAACAAATAATTGTACTTTTTACAATAGTAGATCCCCTTTTTTTTCCTGAGGAAGCAGATACAATACGCTAAACGCTTAGAAAAATTGGGTGTACCCTCAGGGGAAACCCCAAGAGGAGGGTCTAGGTCATGTACATTTATTTTATTTTTATGTCTGATTTTGATGATATTTATTAAAATAGGTCTTGTAATTTGGAGAAATTCTTTGTTTTGTTGGCTAACTTTGGTTAATACTGGCCTGAAAAGTCTCATTGCTTGGTGGTATTCCACATAGGATTATTTTGTATCTATCAGGGATGTGGACATGTTGAGAATGGATAGGTTGGACATCTTTTTGTAACAATAGAGATTCTAAATTGTGTTTGAATTATAGTTGGAAGACAGACGGCATAAAAAGTGCCTACCTTGTTCAGAGTTGGTTGTGTTAATTTCTCTTTTCCCAAAATGTGCACCTCTTTGTGTTTGGATGAATGCCCATTTTCCTTAAGATGTAGAACAAAACAGCTAAACCTTGTTATGTGGAATGTTCCCTCTCATGGTGGGCCAGTCAATCACTTTCTTAGACATTACTTTTTTAAGAAGGAACCTTGGACAGCTCTGGGATGCAGTAACCTAGAGGTGTAGAGCCTGAGAAGTAGGCGAAAAATACAAATAAATTCAGATGGTTCCCCACATAAACCTAACAGTAAAAAAGAAACCTTTTAAACAGAGCAATACTTTTTAGAACACACTGGAGCAGCACTATAAATCATTTTCAGATTGCACTGCAAAGTTCACAGAGGTCCAGATCACATTAATCCTGGCAAAGCAATTTAATTAAAAACATCAGCGTCTTTTAAAATAAAAAGAGCCGCAATACTGCAGCAACACAATTACTAACAGTTCATCCAGGCCCTTTAATCCCTTTTCCAGGCAAAATAGAGGTAGATGATACCAAGAATATCTCCTGCATTCAGTATCAACTATTTGATACTACTACAATATATACAAAAAAGGTAGAGGTTTTTATAAAAGTTGAATACAATCATTTTTATTTATGTGCAGGTAAAATTTAAAGACAGGAATTTGCTAACACATTGATGTGTTGATGGAAGCACAACTTATTTACTCATCTAGATGACCATTTTTATTATTATTATTAATATTATTGTTATTAATAATAATAAACAGGATTTTTATAGCGCCAACATATTATGCAGTGCTGTACATTAAATAAAGACCATATACATTTGCTAGTCTGTCCTTTGCTATCAATGGTTTTCCATATTGGTATTCAGTGTTTGTGAATCTCTATAAGTCTGTGAACGTGTCAAAGCGTAAGTACAATCAAAATGTTTGATTGATTTGATGATTTGAATAGAAATGTGAGAGTAAAAAAACACCACCAGTTTATTCTGTTGGAGAGATTTCTCTTACAGTTATGTCCTAGAAATTCAACACAAAGTCAGGTAAAGTTTTTACAAAGCTCCAAAAATATACCTATTAGACAGGGGTCATCAGAAAAGTTTTCCCAGTGAAGAAATAAACCCCCTATTTTCCCAGAAAAGGATTACCTGTTAAATAAAATTGTCCAATAATAAAATGCTAAATATTCCATCACTTTTAGTCCTGGTAACAATGGCTTTAGATACACTTTAGCCAATGGCAGGTTTCGTGTATAGAAAATGTCTGTTTGTTTAAAAGGTTACACTTGTCACATGTTAAAATTGAACACACAGTGTTATTTTATATTACAGGTTTTGGAAACATGGACAATCAACATACTCACATATGGCTTGAAAGGGTAAAATATATAAAATGTAGGAAAGACAGGAAAATATATTACATTTCTTTCCATTGATTTTGCCACTCTTTACTCTGTCCCCGCTCCCTGCAGATAATTGATAGGCTGCAAATATGAATATTGTCTTTTTCTATAAATGTCCATAATAGTAATAATACTTATTCCAGGGAGCTCTAGAACACACTGAGTGCTGCATTATTTTCCATATGCTACAATTAGTGCTTATTGACTCAGCTTGAAAAATTATTATAGCCATAAGGCTATAGTCTTATGTTTTATTATTGCTGCATGTCTTCTTAATGTACCAGCAAAAAGCATGGGCTTCCTATAATGTAAAGGTATAATTTATGTAAGTGCTAGCACAAGATGTTTGGTCTTCATATGCATGATATAATAAGTATATAGATGGACATATATGTACTGTACATAATTACCAATTCCTTATAAGAAACTCTATAATCTAAATCTTTTTTTTTTAATTCAAAAGAGAGATGAATCAAAAAAAAAATGTAACAACAAAATTTTGAAAAATAAAGATATTCAGCCTTAAAACAAACTTTTTCAGTAATGCACCCATGAAATGACAATTTCCCTAATAGTTAAGATTTAAATTCTAATAATTTTACATATGCTAAGCTAGAATCAAGTAATGCAGGGTCTATATGCCAAAAAAATCTGCAACCTGATTAAAAAAACAAAATATAAATGGTAAAAAATCTAAATGAAGAACTTAGTTAAATTTCCTATAATCTCGGGATTATTCAGATGAGTATTCAGGGCTCTCTCATTTGCACCCCAAAATAGCATCAGATAGAAACCACAAATTTCAGGTACATATTCTTCTATAGGTAAGCCCACCTCCATAAGTGGACAGTACTAGGCTACAGGCTTCCAGCTCTAATACTGGTGTATTAGATAGGGGCAGATTGGGAACAACCAGCTTCAGGTCTAAGGTAGGAGGACAAATGATTCCCATCAAAGAATATTACCAGACCTTGTTCACTCATCCTAGATCTTTGCACCTACTTGTTTGCTTATTTTATCAAATATTGATTTACTCCACACTGTTGATCCCTCTTTAAAGCAGAATTAAACCTTCTTCTCTTCCTGAAGACGATCTTCCGTCATCTTGATTGGCAAGGCCAGGATTACTAAATTTAATGACTCCTGGCACACGTAGGGGAAACCAGGATAGCCTTGTATTCTAAAGCTAAGCTCAGCTTTTTTGACAGATACCCCGAATGATCAGGTAGGTAGTGTAAGGAACTTACCCGTCCTGCGAGCCCGCGGTGTCCCTGGGGTTCCCAGCCACAGAGGGAGACGCCGCTGTAACAGGCAGCAAGGCCGAGGCTGCTGCTCTGCTCGCAGCTTGTCTGTCTCTGCAGGCGGAGGGATCCGTCCTGGCCAAACTACTGTTCAGCCAGGCAGCAGCCCTTGCATCCCTTTAGATGTGGCTAATGATATTCCTGCTCTCAGCACTCCATTGCAACAAGTGCAAAGTAGTGCACGTCCTACGGGTGCTGTAGGAAGAGGTGCGCGTGTTACTATGCGTCCCTCTTGTACCCCCCGAGGGCGTGGCACTCGGCTGCCTCGCCCCAGGCGGGACATAGTTAGTTTGAATTCCCTGCGTCCAATCAGCCGCAGGGGATTTACCTAGTATACTGATGAGCTGCTTTTTTAAGTTTGTACTTTTATTCACATTTTTACACCTCACCTGCAACCACTGAAATTGTAAACTGCAAGAAATCGGTAGGAAAAAACCTAACATTTTGAATACGTTATGAAATGCTTTCCATTAAAAGCAGAATGAATTGCACGCGGCATAATATTGTGACTGTAATATCCAATATGAAACTGCAGCTGCGTCTAGCTGAACAGCCATATCATCTGTTACGAAATCAAATATAAGACTGTCATACTACACATAATATAGCGAAAACGAATATGTTGACTTCACATCTTATTTGGGCAAAATTTGATTTCTCCATACAATAAAAGCATTTCAAAGCCAAGTAGAATGAAAATGACACGACACCCAAGGTGCCACCACTGGATGCAAAGTGCATTGTACAGTGATACATAAACAGATTGTATTTTCTATTTACCAGAATGGGCTTATACTTTTCTTTTTTTTGTAACATGAATGTCAGAAATGTTTTTTAGCATAATATGTTTTTTTTCAAAATGTGTTTGTCATTGTGATGTAGAAAATTAAACATATTATGGTAAAATTATTTGAAAAACATTGATAATCAAGAATGTCAAAAATATTTCCTGTTACTACAATAAATGGTGCATAGATTTGTGTGAATCGACCATACAGGCTGCAAGTATAAAATCCAGAAGGCTAAAGATGTGGCCATTCTATTCTACTTGCAAGGTAAGCTTGGGGTCAATTCTATTTGTTTTTAATATTTAAAAAGCAGGATTTACAGAGCACATAGATCTATTCATGTCAGACTTTGCCCAGCCAGCAAATCAAAATTTGCTGCAAAATTTTTTTTTTGTATGCAATATAAAAAAACATCAAACCCTTTCTGACCTTAGTGGAATACTTTTAAAGGACAAGCCTCTTTTCTTTAACCGAAAAAAAAACATGTTTATATAGATGAGTTAATAACATTGTCCTCGGCCACAAATATGTTATTTGGTCTGAAGGACCTGGAGGGTCAATGTACATGCAATGAGTTAGATGACAACTTGTAACTGCAATTTGTATCCAACAAAGACCTTTGCAGGGCAGGTATCAGCGAATTTATTGTTATAAGCAAAACAAACTAAAGTACATTCATGTATTTATTTATTTTAATATAAGCCTTGCCTAAAATGTATCAGCTAGATTTTTAGAATTTAATTGCCTTTTTCTTTATGAACTGTTTGTTTGAAGCAAAGCACTTCACTGCACAGACTAGTGCAAAACTATGACTTGAGGGAGCTCAGAGTTCGTCGTCCCTTACTCCATACACCCCTTAAAAGCCAAGACCATCCCACCTTTTCATCCTTTCCCTGCCTACACGAATCCCTATTGTCCCATCAGTAATTATACAACAGTTGGTTTGAATGGCCATAATGGCAACTTTATTTTAACATTCAACTTTCTTCTTTTATTCACATTAAACTGTAATATAACAACAACATGAAAACCATATTCAAACTAATGCAGAATTTGAGGCCCTCTAGTCGCTCCTGACACCTCTACCTTACCTAACCTCCATGGGCAGGTGGATGATCAACTTTTCCCTCCTCCAGAAAAAAAGTGCACCTCCCACCTCGCCCTCCTCTCCTTTCTAATCTCTGCCCCCCTTTTCAACTTCCCCAACCACTCTCTTGAACACCACCAGACCTTCTTACCTCCACTTAACCCCTTTTCTTCCATCTCCCTAAACCCCCAATCATGGAAGCCTTTCTCCTATTCCATTGTTGTCAGTTTCAGGCTTGGTATGTGATGCATAAAAACACATGTGCATTGGAACTGTGTTGTGTTAGGCTACTTACACATGTGCAATAATTATCATTGGAAACGGACTAACGACCGATCATCTGATAATTGCTAACAAAAAAATAAACAACGACTGGGCTACGATGCCAAAGAACGAGGAATGTCACTGGAAACTAATGACCATCCTGGCGGATTGGATTGGATTGGGCGATGGTCGTTCACTATCTATTGTGATATATTGTGTACAGTCATTCAGTTATCTTGGATCGTTCTGTGATACACTTTCTCCAGTACACATCACTTCCTGCATCGTTCAAATGATTGTATCTTGTGTGTGTACATTATTGATGGATTATATTTGAACAATCGTATCTTTTCAGCATGTACAGAATTGTGCACAATACGATCATTCAAAATAATTGTTGGTAATCATTGACTGGTCGTTAATCATTCCTTTTCTAACGACAAATATTGCACGTGTGTACGTAGTCTTAGTAAATAAGGGGAACATTACAATAATTTTCATTTCAATACACTAATGCAAGCAATAACATGCAAAATGGTTCATGTGCAGTAAAGGGGCACATTACACAGCAAAGTATCAGCAATCTCTGAATGTTTTTTGGCTTGAATTCACATAATTTCATTGTAAACCAGATGGCACTCTTGGATTTACTGATGAAAAGTGTGCCAAAGGTTAAGTTTTGTTTCGCTCTTAGCAAGCAGTCAGCTTTCATGATTTAAAATAGAACTCCCACAGTTTTTTTTTTACTTTGTTTAATTTGTAAACAAAAGTTGCCACTTCTGAGTTGTAATTTGTCTGGATAGTCCATAGTTTTATTTCTGCCAGATAGTATGGCAACTGCTGTACTTGTGGTTTACTTGGAGGATTACATTCACTGCTTGATAGTATTGTTTTCATGCCTCTTCCCTTTGGCCATTCACAAAGCACTGTGTGCTCTGGTAACGAAAGAGGAAAATGTTGGATCTACTGGTATGACCACAAGGCTAAATTACAAGTTAATAAAAAATGTTTTGGAAGGAGGCAATTTTTCTTTTTTACCATAAAAAGGGATATTTTACTTTACATATGAATGTCTAATAAGTGAAAATCAAAGTAATTCTGTAATAACATTTCATATAAATATGATTTATTACAGATATACAAGCCATGTATGACTAGTTTCTAGTTCGATGTATGACTAGGGAGATTCTTTGTGTTTGTTTTTGTGGTATCAAAATGTGGACTCTACGTCTTGTTACTGATAATGTCACTTGTATGTCATCATTTTGTTTTCTCTACTTTGATTTCAAGTTCAATCCTTTTTTGGAAATGAAGTGATATACCTTCATCCTTTGGTTCTTATACACCCAATTCTGAACCCCTGCTTTCAATAAGTAATAGGCATGTAAGTTATGAGCTAAAACTACTAGCAGAGTTAAAAAGACAGGAAAAAATATTTATAAAATGCTCAATCATGGCAAAGAGTTCTTCCAACTCCCAAGATATCTCTTTAACCGATCTTAGTCAATGGAAAACCATTTTGTGCTTATGAAGAACATCTTTTGATTTTTCCAGGGATCAATAACTTTTCTAAACTTTCCTTTATCCCTATTATCAGTAAGGTCACCTGCAACATTTTACATAGTGAGTAGCTGAGAGAAGCTTCACAGAATTACAGGTAATTGAAGCATAACAGTTCCTGGAACTTTATCCAGTGAAATAGACAAACTGTAATAATCATACATCATATTCCAGTCACTAGTCACTGAGCACCAAAAGAAGACTCGTTCTCTCCAAGGCCTGATTGAGAACTCATTGTAGGAACAGTAATACCATGCCTGACAATCAAATTTTCAACTAGCAAATGACAAGGAAGGCTAAGTTACTTAATGTCAGGTTTTAAACCTTCGCCAAACAATGCTGAAACTTTTTTCACATTTATCAGTTAAATAATTACAGCACTGAAAAATTTATATGTTATCTTGTACATTAATAATTTATTTCATGCTCATCGGTTAAAAAGTTACAGAAAATAATTTTTTTACCTTGTATGTTAATAACTTGTGCAAAGAACTTTTTTTGAACATTTTAAAGCGTTATGGAAAAAAAAAATAAAATTTTCTTTATGGGTGTTGCTGGGATAAACATATTACTGGCTTATTATAGATTATATAGAAAGTTATTGTAAAAATGTATTCTTTTTATTGCCACCCTTACTGTGCTCCGCATCCAGTGCATTAGATCCAGCGGTAGGCCTCTACTTCCATATGCATTTGTCAACACTTCTGGGTTGTTCATGAAGTGCTGGCACCGTGACCAATTTTTAAGCCACCTCCTGTTCTGCCTGTGCCTTAGCATGTTCCTGTCCTAAGATTTTCTGTTGTTCTGCTACCTCACTTTACAGGTACTTGCTCTGGTGTAACTGAGGACAGCTCTGGGAGTCATCCACAGCAAATTCTACCACTGCTTTCGGTAACTACAGTACAGAGCACCCACAGCCTAGGTAGGTCTTCGCTCAGGGAAGTATGCAACACTTATGAATGGGTAATATTTCAAAACTATTCTACATTTTTTAGAAAATGTATGCATCTTTCTGTGATGGTTTGTGCATCAGCATCAGAGTGGTAGGTGAAAATTAATGGTTGACTTGTCATGAGCTACAAGTCACATGCTCTTTAAATGATATTCATGCTGGGGTTTTAAAAAATTCTGTCTTATAGTGGAAAAAAGGAGACATCCCAGGCTTGCTGTGTGTCTGTGACAAAGCTGCTGCTAGGTAAAGACCATATAAACTCAGCATTATCATCATAATAACAAAAGTGTCTTGAGCTTCAACTACAAGATTGTAAGCTCTTCTGGTCAGAGTCCTCTCCTCCTCCCTTGTCACTGTCTGTATCTGTCTGTTATTTGCAACCCCTATTTAATGTACAGTGCTGCGTAACATGTTGTCACAATATAAGTCCTGTTTATTAATATTAATAATAATAATATTACCTATGTAAACAGTGTCTGTCACAACATGTTGAAAAAAGCCAACATGTTGGGGCTTTGCAGGATCCCTTCTTCAAGGCAACATACTGCAACACAACTTGTTGCACATTGGTATGCCCAACCTTTTTTCATCTGGGGGCCACTGTTGACATTGAGATAAAACTTACGGCCCACAATGCAAACAAACATTGAGATGTATGTTTAAACTAGAATGCAAATAAAAAAAAACCGGCAAATCAAGAACTTTTGCACTCACCATTTGATGCTCATTTTATTAATGTAACATTTTAACAAAGAAAGATACATTACATCCTGACAGTTATAGGGGGGCACTAACCTTCTTTGTACACAAAATCTCTGCAATGGATACTTCCAGAGAAATGAAATTCATGTGACTGATAGCGAAGAGGGACATGAACTCACTACCAAATCTTCAGGTCCCTACATCTCACAATTTCTGTGATATTGGGGTTCACAGAAGGTAAGTGGCCAGAAATGTGTGACAGGGTAGCACGGTATAAAAGATATAGTTTTTATTATCTCCTAATAGGACTGCAGCAATAATATGTTAATAGGAGTTAAGCACTTCCAATTATTATCGTTGGTAAACGAACGACGAACGATCCTGCACGATATCTGCGAACGATCGTATAGCATCGATCCTGTACATACAGATAACGACACGATCGTTCGTAGATATTGTACACACAATAGATGCGATCGTTTGAGCGATACAGGAAGTGACGAGCACGACAGGAAGTGAACGAACGTTCGTTCATCACGCATGCTCAGACCATGGACGATCAATGAACGATCGTACACACGAACGATGGTCAACGATCGTCGTCCAATCCGATCCGTCGGTCCGGTCGTTCATTTCCAATGACTTTCCTCGTTCGTCGGCGTCGTTAGTTACTTTTTTTACGAACGATTTTTGCCCAATCGATCGTTCGTCGTTCGTTCGTCGTTCATTTTGAACGATAAAAATTGGAAGTGTGTACGCAGCTTTAGCCACAAGAGTCCCCCACTTATCCTAAATTTTAATATACATACAGCTCCCCTTTCATTAAGGAAGGTTAAGTCTTTGTGCATCATATCATTTGTTTTGGTTGTAAAAGGACCTACACAATATTTGGCAGGTGAGGTGATTTTAATGTTTTATCTGATATCTTATACATATATGAAGACTTTTGTTCCAAAGTGAGAATGAAAAAATGTTTAATCATTCAAGGGCATTCAAGTGCATTTAAAAAAAAATACAGAAGTACAAGGAACATCATTTTGTAAATGAACATAATTTCTCAGTGGTCACCATATACAAAACCGTTACAAAAGTGCCAATCATAACACACAGTATTGAAGGAGAGCCCTCAAAGTTAAGACCTTCCTTTTAAATAATCTTCACCTTTATCTTCCAAATAATAGCATTGATTATAATTGT
This sequence comes from Pyxicephalus adspersus, assembly GCF_032062135.1. NCBI lineage: Eukaryota > Metazoa > Chordata > Amphibia > Anura > Pyxicephalidae > Pyxicephalus > Pyxicephalus adspersus. The sequence continues at coordinate 159,861,243 of NC_092858.1, read as the reverse complement.
CTGAAGCTCATAATCCATCTTTGTGGGGAAGGGACTAAGAAGACAGAACGTAAAACTGCTGTCAGCAGCTTCATCCAAGCTGAACTTAAGTGTCGGCATCTCAAATCTGTGTTCGTATTTTAGCAGCTGATTAATTATTGCTCAGGCAGTCAGTTTAATAGATCTCCAGTGGAGAATTTAGATCTTTAATTTAATATTCACAGAAGGGCAAGGAGGAGTCGGGAATATCAGCAGGTTATTAATTAAGAAATAATCAGAGGGAAGGAAAACATTTCTTGTTTGAGGAGGTGTGCATATGAATTTGGTGGTGGAAAAAAATAAGTTTTTTTTCAGAAAACCTTGGGTGCTACTTTACAATCAAATCTGTGCCACTGCTGGGGGCAATATGCTGTGGACAATATTTAGTATATCTATAGTTTAAAAATTAGATTTATTAACCAGAATTTAAAAGATGTTTCTGTTGAGGTTGTCTACATAAATAGGAAAATTACTAGACACGCCAGGAAATTTGCCATTGAATCTGTTGACTTCCCTATGATGTTGCTTCCATACTTCTCTAGCCCATGTGTAGGTGTCTTTTCAGTCATTATTGGTAATACCCAATTTGGCTGACAACATTAACATACATTGACATTGAACAACACTGTCAATTATTTATGGAGTTTCCCTCAACTTTTTTTTAATTTTGATCATGAAGAAGCCAAACCCAGTCCACAGCAGCATTAACCTGAACTGGTCCGAAAGAAGGCTTTGCATTGTCAGCATGTAGTGCACGTAGCCATTAGTGGGCACTTGTGCAGAAATGACTTGTCCCCCCCCCCCTTCCGCCAAACTCACTCATGACCCTATGTGAGCTTCTGTTGGCTGAGGAAGGTCCAGGGTCCTTGGCCAATGGCACATTCCGCACTTCCCTATTTCGGCCCCTGATGTCACCTAGAAACAATGATTTGGTGCAAACCATTGAAAGAAGGTAGCCAGTGACTTGAGGTGAAAGAACTGTTTTCTTTTATGCAGAATGGTCTGGAAAAAGAAAAGCAATCCCTCTTGCTTGCAGACTACACAGAAACTGCTTTAGTTGCTTTTCCACCAATGTTCTACTAGGTAATGGCAGCTACAGAACAGTAGGAACAGGCAATGACATTTGCATCTTCCATTCAATACATTCTGACCCACATAGATCATAGATAAAAAAAAGTACAGTGCAGCCAGTTTGTAATACCATATTTTATCATTCCTCGAGCTCTGTAAAATCATACTGTGCTTTGTATTGTTTTCTTAAAAGGTTCAGTGCATTTTTATCATAGTACAGACAGGTTGGCAAGTTGATATATTTAGCATGGTTTAATCTGACAGTTATGTTTGCAGATATGACTACCTGGGAGTAATTTCATTTTATTTCTGCTGCGGGATAAATCATATTAAGATTATTAATTAACAGTAAATCATCTGAATGGAGCTCTTTGAGCTTTAAAGTTCCGTTAGTTTCCTTTTGTGGTTCATTACTTTCATGATGTTTATTAATGACTTGAAAATTAGGCATAATAATCACATTACATTTGCTGATTTTACAAAAAGTATAGCAGTTAATCCTCATGCTAATACAAATCCAAAGTCACCGATAAGTCCTACAAAGAGTGTTAGGGATTTTTTCTTCTGAATATGACCTTTGAAATATAGAATTAAAAAAAGATTAAGATCACACTTTAAATAAATTATTTTTATTATTATTATTGGTGATATTTTGCTAGGCAGAAAGTCAGATGTTATATATTGATGCTCCTGTTCTTTTCTAAACTCTGACAGCTGAACTCATTCCTTAGGTCTTCATATTTTTTCCTGATTGTTCCTCTTTAACCTGCCAGTCTCCTGGTATTGTCACATCAATCAACCATTCTTGCTTCTCTTACTGCTTGTTATGTCATTAGCATTACATTGTAGATGTTGTCTTGTTGGCAGAATTCCTGTACTCTCTTTACTGTATGAACATTCCTCCCAACATTTATTTGTGATAAAAATTATCATGTTTGTTGACATTCTAGAGCAGTGTTTCTTGACCTTTATTACATGGAGGAACTCTTGAAATAACTTTCAAGTGTTCAGGGAATCCCTGCTATAACTACTATATTCATATCTCAGAGCACATTAGTGGTCAGTAGGAAGAATGTCTCATACATCGCTGGCCATTGGGAGCAATGTCACCCTTAAAGATGGCCAAAAAGGTCATTGGTATCATTTAAAGTGATCGAACGACAAAAATTACTCATTTCTCAAGGAACCCATAGCAACATTGCAAGTTCTCTGCTTTGTAAATGTGGATGAATACCATAGCCTTGTCATTTCACTCTTTTTATAATCCATATGCACAATCTTGGTTCAGCAGACACTTGGTGGGCTGCATTCATTGTAGCTTCTTATAGATGATGTAGGTATAGTTGGTCTTTGCTTTAATACCATTGGAAATAAGAAATATTGGCATATTAGGCACAAATATTAGGTAGCAGTTAATGATAACATGTAACAGTATGTTATTTACCATTTGGTCGCCCAATCAAGCAGTACATCCAGGTCTGCTTATAGATTATAGACATCCTGTATGGACCTAATTCCATTACATAGTTTGGTGTCATCTGCAAACACAGAAATGGTACTTTTAATCCCAAACTCTATGTCATTTATAAAGGTGTTAAACAGTAAAGGTCCCAACACTGAACCCTGGGGTACACCACTAATAATCTTAGACCATTCAAAGTATGAACCATTAATTACAACTCTCTGGATGCGGTCTTTAAACTAGTTAAACTAGTCTATCCATTTACAGATTGACTTTTCTAAACCTATTGACCCTAACTTGCATAAAAACCGTCTGTGGGGTACGGTGTCAAATGCTTTAGCAATGTCCAAGTACACTATTCCACTGTCTACCTGTTTACTTACTTCCTCAAAAAAAAAGAGAAGAATATTGTTTGACAACTTCGGTCTTTCCTGAATCCATGCTGACTATCACTTATAATATTATTTTCTAGCAGAAACTCCTCAATGTGGTTCTTTTTTAAACTCTAGGACCTTTCCAATTATGGATGTTAAACTTACCGGTCTGTAGTTACTTGGAAATTACTTTGCTCCCTTTTTGGGATCCATCAGTACTGTGCCAGTGACTCTAAAAATAGGAAACAATGGTAATCCATCAGGTCCTGGTGCTTTGTAACCCTTAATTTTGTCCAACTGTTTCTCAATTATATCAATTTTGAGCCATTGTGGCTCATTAAAGGAAGTGACATTGCTATTGGTAATTTGGACTTCAGCTCTACCATTTTCCTTTGCGTACACAGAGCTAAAAAAAAGGAAAGTAAAATCCGCCTTTTCTTTATCCCAGTTACCACCCCAGAGACATCCTTTAAGCGGCCTACATGCACAGATCTGATCATTTTGCTATTAATATATTTATTTGCCTTACTTTTCATTTGAAATCTATCTTTCATTTTGAAGTTTTGCACATTGTATCTCCTTTTTTACATCTATTGTTATATTCTTTAGTTTTCAAATGATGAAGGTGATCCTTCATTTTTTTATTTTTAGCTGTGAGCCACATAGGGTTTACTTTTAGCCTAATAAACTTATTACACATTGGAATATTTTTTTCAGTGTGTTTTTGTAGAACAGACTTGAACATTCCCATTTCTGCTCTGTGTTCTTTGAGGACAATATTCCCACTCAGTCCAAGACACAAAGAGCCACCCTAATAATGGAAAATTTGCTCTCTTAAAATTGAATGTTTTTATCTTTCCTGTTTTTGATTCCTGTTTACAGCTTACATTAAATTAAATCATATTATGGTCACTGCTACCCAGATTCTCATTTAACCTTCTTTTAGAGCTAAGTGGGTGAAATCCTTGTGGTATTTCTAACGCCTGCATAAAAAAGGGTTAAATATTATGACGTCTAGCTGTATAGAGAATAATTTATGCCACAGTGTATGTAGCTATAAAAAAATATGCACCGATCTTTAGAAACTGAACCTTGAAGCCCATAAGGAAGCCTAACAATAGGGGAGAGGGAATATCCATGGTCCCCCGCATTATTGGGTCTATTCCATGTGTCTCCTGCAGTGCTTTTGTGGTCAGGAGGAGGATCCACTGAGAGCTGCAAAAGACCACTGAAGCCAAATCTCTTAGGGCAGTTGGGGGGCTCTGGGAATTTTAGTGAATGATTTTTTAGGATTAGCACTGCTTTAGGCAGCAGCAGGAGATTTAAGTATTCTATCTCTTCTTTACAGGTATGTGCTTACTTAAGAGTTCTCAATTATGTAAGAAAGTCTCTAAAGTTTCATTAAACTTCCATATAGGCAGATGTAGGGTGGGATAAGGTCATTAAAGGTGATGTGGTAGAGAGGTGGTCATAGGTAATTTAGCTTCCCACCCCCCTTGGGTGAGGTCCCCAAGAGCAGTGTACTATGGTGTCCGTATCAATGGGGATGGGGACCCATCTTTGGTGTGGAGTCTAAAGCTGCGTACACACGTGCAATTTTTGTCGTTGGAAAGGATCTTTCACGATCCTTTCCAACGACAAAGGACTACACGATGCATGAACGGTGCTGTACATACAGCACCGTTCTGCTCTATGGGGAGGGGAGGGGAAGAGCGACGGAGCAGCACCCTGCTGCGCGCTCTCCCCCTTCCCTTTCATTATGATCGGTCCTCTGTAGATCCGCCAGGACGGTCGTTCGGACGATGGACGACGCAGACTGTACACACACCAGATTTTCGCCCGATATCTGGCCGATGCCGATTATCGGGCAAGAAAAATCTGACGTGTGTACGCAGCTTTAGTGTTTAGGCCATGACATCTGAGCCATTTACTCCAAGGATTCTAGCTAAGTGACTGGGTCCCAAACCTCTAGTTACTGCCTGCTTGTGATTAGTTAGTACTCACTAATTGTGAACCTAAGTAGATGGAGCACATATCATGGTTCATCTTGGAGCCAAAATATATTTAAAGATATAAATGGAGATAAAATAAATATCCAATATTAAACTGTTCAAGGGTCACACTGGCACATCTGTGTTTCTTGTATGAACTTTTTATAATTTATGCTAAATATGGCTTCTGGTTACTTGGGTGAGACGTTTGTATCTGTTATATCTGGTGGCCAAATACAACCCAGCTGGGGAAATGTTAACCAGTTCCATCTGTATATGTACTTCCAGCTTTATTAATTAGGACATATTGCCAATAGCAACTTGGTAATATGGACAGGTTATTAGAAAACCTGTATAAGATTAATATTTCTTCTGGAAAAAGCTGTTTTAGAAACAATAATACTGTTTAGGAAATAAAAAACTTGATCACCACTGTTAGGAAAATTACCTGAATATATCACATTGCCTGATCCATGTTATAGTTAGCAGTTCATCACTTTATCCTGTCAAAGGCAGATGTAGGGTGGGATAAGGTCATTAAAGGTGATGTGGTAGAGAGGTGGTCATAGGTAATTTAGCTTCCCACCCCCCTTGGGTGAGGTCCCTGAGAGCAGTGTACTATGGTGTCCCTATCAATGGGGTTGGGGACCCATCTTTGGTGTGCAGTCTATGACAAGTCCAAGTGTTTAGGCCATGACATCTGAGCCATTTACTCCAAGGATTCCAGCTAAGTGACTGGGTCCCAAACCTCTAGCTACTGCCTGCTTGTGATTAGTTAGTACTCACTAATTGTGTAGATGGAGCACAGATTGGGAAAGCAAGAGAATTTTGATCTTTGCATGGGTCATGGTTCATCTTGGAGCCAAAATAAATTTAAAGATATAAATGAGATAAAATAAATATCCAACATTAAACTGTTCAAGGGTCACACTGGCACATCCGTGTTTCTTGTATGAACTTTTTATAATTTATGGTAAATATGGGTTCTGGTTACTTGGGTGAGACGTTTGTATCTGTTATATCTGGTGGCCAAATACAACCCAGCTGGGGAAATGTTAACCAGTTCCATCTGTGTATGTACTTCCAGCTTTAATAATTAGGACATATTGCCAATAGCAACTTGGTTATATGGACAGGTTATTAGAAAACCTATATAAGATTAATATTTCTTCTGGAAAAAGCTGTTTTAGAAACAATAATACTGTTTAGGAAATAAAAAACTTGATCACCACTGTTAGGAAAATTACCTGAATATATCACATTGCCTGATCCATGTTATAGTTAGCAGTTCATCACTTTATCCTGTCAAGGAACTCAATTAGGTAATTTTACTGAGTGGTCCATTATTGCACTTAATGGATGTGATAGCCTCAATGATCTTAAAACAGCATATCAGTGTGAAATCAACTCTAAATAAGTGTAGTCATATCTGGAAGAGCAGATATTTGCCTGCTGGAGAGTGTTGAAGATAAATTGGTCTCGGGAGCCCTTGTCTAAAGTTATCAACAGACTTTGAAGAACTAATGCTCTGTCCTGCTGATTAAATTGACACCTTCAGATTCCAAAAGAAAGCCCCAGGTGGTAATTTTCCCCCCAGAAAAAGCCTATAAGCATATATATATATATATATACCACCTGCTAAATTTCAAGTAATTAACTAAGTAAACTAAAGATTATATTTATTATATGCTTTCTACTGTTATGCTATGTCAAGGTTCTTTGTACATCACTGGTTCCTTTGCTGGAGTGAATCGTATTGGAAAATGGTATGAGTATTTGTCATTCTCCAGAGCCTTGGAAGGCTTGTTGTTGACCATGGGTATAGTTTGGTCTTGGTGAGGAATTTTGGGACTCTGAACGATGGTCTATTGATAAGTTGTTCCAAGATAACTAATGTCTCTTATGGGTCCTTGTAAGGTCTCTGTATTTAACAATCTGCAGTCTTTGCAACTTATAAACTGATCAGCCTACTATGTCAGATGTTTATATTTGGGAGCTTCTACATGGCATTTGTCCAGACGTCAATATGGTTATCAATAATGTTGATGTTCGGGTTGTCTCTATATTCGACCCGAATATGGCTGTTCGAATTCGGGTAGATGAAGATGAAATACTTTTTTACAAATATCATTTCATTTGGTTCAAAGACATTACTCACAGCCTTTATTTGTCTGCAAAGGTTATTTAACTATCTACAGAAGAATTTAATAAAGGTTCACAGAGCATAAAAGCTTTCTTAACAGACCTAAATGCTGTTTATTCTGAAATTAATTGCAGGGCACAATTGCAAGTCATGCATGAACTCTTAGGTTAGTGAAGGTCACTAGAAAAAGACATTAGGTATAGCTCAAGCTCCTACTAAATATGCTTCCTCGTGGGATGTGATTCACAAATTGGGATATACAAGTTTGAACTTAACATTTGTGTAAACGTCAATGATGAGTCATATGCTTGTCATTGACGTCAGACATTATCTATGTTTTAGCTGACATGAAGGTGATTATATGTAATGTCACACTTCTCCTGTAGCAAACATTGTTAAAGGCCAAAAATTTCCATATACATTAAACTTCTTTCCCAGAGGTGTATAAGTAGATCTTTCGCTACTGGGGTATAGAATTGTGTCTATTAGGCACAGTTGTTTATTGAAAGATAATGATGTTCTATATAAGTGACAGCTGAAAGGATCTGCTTCTACTTCTAGTTCCTCGAATGCACCCTGACTTCTTCACCAGAGAGACAGACGTCTGGAGAGATATCCCAATAACACACACGCACACAATATGGTTTTAGGAATATTCTCTAATCTTTACTTGACAAGGCGGTCTTTTTTACACATGATTATACAAGGGGTGGTCTTTATTCACATACAGCTGTTTAATTTTTGGCCATATATAGTGTTATTTGATACATTGTAAGGCATACATTGTATTTCAAAGAATTTACAATTTTCGCCATCTGGTTACAATTAAACTGAGTAGAGAGAAGAAGAGAAGAAGAAATACAACTCCTTATACAAATAAATGTGGCTCAAATTAACTTAGCTATACAGTCCTCATTTAACCCTTCAACAGTGAAGCCAATGGCCCTACTTTATTAGGTTCTCCAAGGCAGGAGAAAATACACTTTCAGAAGTGAAGCTGGGTGATCAAAAAAACATGGAATGGATTTTTAAAAATCATTTGCTATTTGCTAGCAAATGTTTTGAATCCTGGACCAGATCCATTCCAGGTTTGTTGGATCACCTAGCTTCACTGAATTCTGAAAACTGAAAGTGAAATCTCTCCAGCCTTTTAGAGCTTTCATAAATCAGGGCCAATATGTTCGGGATCCATCATAAGTTAATGTGAACCATCAGGTGTAATTTTCAGGTATATATATAAATATATATATACATATATATATCTATATATATATTATAATTTTGCTGAATATTGTGACATGTTAGAAGTTTATTTGTTATTTTATTAAAGCTGACCTTGCATGAAAATGCTTTAATTGCAGCCCAACACACTAAAATATAGTACAAAAAGAGGCCAATATTGAAGTATCGTACAAAGAAATTTAACCAAATTCTAGCCTTACTGGGCTTTGGCACCTTGCTGAGGTATCACTATGCCTCACTGCTGCTTCATGAAAAGCTGAGTGCTCAAAGCTCAATGAGAACATTCAACACATTTTGTCAGGACTGCAAAAGTGAAGCTTTCGGATGCCTCTGGAAGTTGACAAGTTGGGGGCATGCTTTTTACACACATCGCCTTCTTTATGAGTTACCAAAAGATCCTCTCAAAAATAGCCTATAACACCTAGCCTATATATGTTCTCTAATAGAAAAGACAACCAGGAATATGGTTCTACACTAAGGGATGTCTGTTGAATATCAGCCTGTTTGTGTTCTGTTTCTTTCACAAAACCCAGACGAGAATGGTTTAGTTGTGGATATTGGTCTTATTACAACTAGCCTTCTGCTATTTATAAAAAGAATGTTAACATGTGGCTTACATGCATGATACTAAATAAAAGTTGGAGATAACTTTTCCAAACATGAAATAGCTCCTTTAAATCTTCGGCCAGTGTTATCTTGTAGACCTATAAACATGCACTTTGTATTCAGTTTCCATAAAGTATTTATATATGTGAGATTACAGTGACAGGTAATGTCTAGGAAGACTATACTTTGGTTGTCATGACTGGCATTACCTACAATTAATCAGCTGCTGAAATGTCTATCATTAATTCAATGCTCAGTATTCAGTAATGGGATGGTTATTAAAGGTAGACCAAAACCAGTCTGGTTTGAAGGCAATTTTCCTACCAATGTACTCCCTGAATGAAAAATTGTAAGTCATTATGAGATCGAGCCTGTCCCATCTATCCTTAGTTGAATGTATTTTAGATGTTATATAAATTGTCAGAGGATTACAACCCATGCAGTATTCAATCATATGGCTGTCATAGTCACCGAATACCACAAAAAAAAAAATTAATAATAATTGCCAAAATTGAGAGCATTTTGTGTAGTTTGATTTCACTTAGCCAGAGTAGAAAGGAAAAGAGTTTGCGAAGATTAGTGTACTCATCAGTTTATTTTCCGGCCACAATTGCATGTAATAGCTAACTCAGTGCAGAATATTTAATTGGCTGCATTAGGAGCTTGGTATAATGCTTTTAAGGTGTGCTCTCAAAAAGGCATACAGAGGAAATACGCTACATAATGTTGTTTAAGTAATATGCTAAGGTAGCTTTCCCACAGGAGTTTTTATGCATCAAAATTACACTTCTAGATGCTTTGGAGAGATAAGGAGCAATTTTAGTAATTGAAAGAATAGAAATAGAGTGCAGATGAGTAAATGTATGAAAAATATTACAAATGGCCATGTAACAACTCTAATACATAAGGATAAAATATGTCCATTTTTAACATACAGCCTTAGAGAGGACTCCACTTTGGATTATTTTTTAGTCTTCAGAAAATGTCCAGGCTGCCAGCCAGACTGCAGAAGATCCATCTATATCTTTTTTATCCCCTTTGATCTGATTGGTCAGGTCCTTTAATGCTAAAGCTAAAAAATAGTATTATTAGAAATTGTACAGCACTATCATCTTCCATACCGGTAGTAATGCACAATGGCCGGTACATATTACAAACATGAACGATGAAATAAAGATAATGTCTCACTGAGCAGATGGCCTTTTAAGCAGTAAATGAAGGTGGAATGAAAGTGCATTTGCCTGGCGTAAATTAAGATGAGCAGTTTGATATTGCAAATGTATGGCAAATATAACAGGTATTGCTGGACTTTTATGCACTTATGTCTATAGTTCCAAGTCTGGAAACTGAGAATGAGAATGGAGCGCATTAGAAATTGCATTGATTGCCTCCCATCCCCTACCATGATGGCTCCTGCTTCTTTTTCTTTTCTTGCTTCATCCCCTAAACTTAATTGCTGTTTTCTTTACCACTATTCTTTAATTGTTTTCAAAAAGAGACTGGAAGAACAACATTTTAAGCGCAAGAAATGATCATTATTAAGAAGGGGTGGGGAAATATGTAATGGGCAAAACAAACCTAAAGCAAAACAGTAAGGGGTATATCCCCCAGGTACCCAGAAGTAGGGTCTATAGGACACAGCATTTAATATAGTCAGTCAATCGATGTAATGTAAACCTGACAGAAATAAAGGCAGTAGTGGTTTACCAGTTACCTGTGAAGGACTATAATAAAATCTAATATAACCTAGACAGAGAAAGTAAATATAGAAGTTAAAGAAAAAGGAAAAAAAGAATGGGAGCGAGTGAGGAATCAGTGTGGGAAAGAGAAAAGAGAGAGGGGGCCATTTGCTATATTTTATTGTTTACAAGTTCTTACTTTATGTGTCCATGTGAAACCTTATTCCATAAAGTGTGCTGCTGCCACTTGGGTATATAAAGAAGCATTTTATGGTAGAGCTCTGCTGTTATACAAACCACACAGTGGACCAGTTACACACAAGCCAGCTTGTCCCTTGCCTGTTTGTTGCCGCATTTTATGTAATTTTGACATCCACATAGGGAGAAATTTGTATGGTAATGGTATTTCAAGCCAAACTTACAAAAGGTAAATTAATTACCCACACATTTCAGCTTTCCCTGCACTGCAAAAATTAAATTATTGCTTCAATCTAGGGGGCATGTTTCCTTGCACTTTAATCTTAATGAACCTATCCTCTTCTTTGCGTCTTTTCAAATATACTTTCAGCAACTAGGAAAAGATTCTGTTGTCTAATGACTAAGCACTGAGGATTAATAGAACACAGTTGATCAGATATTATATTGATAATAATATTAATCAATGATTAAACAAGAATCCTCCAATTAAAAAAATGCTACACATTGACTAAATGTTTTAATTTTGAGTTTTAAATAGGAAGTGTTATTACCAATCTTTTCCTCCACTAAAAGGGTTTCTACATTTCATCAATTTCAGCTCTTATCTCATATAAAAGAAAACACATGACCATGGTAGACCAGAGGCCCCATATTTCTCACTCAAAACTGTTCATACCAAAATAAATCTTATTAAAAAATAACTTTTCTTTCATTTACATAATATCTTTTAATAATACCTTAACATGACATAACCAATCAACATACAACAACAGGACAACCCTCACACACAAACAATCACAGGCCACCGGAGTCTGCCCTGGTTGATATTTCTGGCTCCTAGCTGCCATATCCTGGCTCAGGTGCTAATATCACCCAATTTTTCTCAAACACAATTTTCCTTTACCAATCTTTTTTCCAACTCAGAGAACCCCTTACCAATGTTGGGTTCTCTCCCACTACTTTCCAGCACAATAAAAAATTATTGCCTTCCAGGAAACCCACTTGCCAAACCCAGCTAACCCTACAGCGAACAAAACAAGGGCAGGTGGGTGGGAGAACTTTCCTCTCTACCTTCACTAACTCCATTTGACCTTCCCCCTAACCTCTGCCCACTTAATAACCTCTTCCTACTCCACCCTATCTAATTTCCTTAACACACAACTCTCCTCTTCCTTTATCAGTCTAGTACATTTCTTAACCCCCTGTGATCTTGCTCCATCTTGTGTCCATTTCTTTTTGCTACGGGGCTATTTTTCAAAGCTGAGCATGAGCAGTGGTGCATGGGAGGCAATGAGAGGGGAAAGAGAAGTAAAGGAAAGCAGAAAGAGAAATGGAGACAGGAGTAAGAGAAAGAAGAGTTGAGAGGGAAAGAGAGAGATGCGAGAGAGAAAAAGGGAGAGAGAAGGGAAGGAAGAGATTAAGGGGGGAAAGAAAGAATAGGAGATGGAGAGGTGAGGGTAGGGTATGGTGAGGTGAAAAATAGGGAAAAGGAAGTGTTGACTGGAGAAAGAGAAAGGGAGAAGAAAGAAAGGAAGACAGAGATGGAAAGTGAGAAAGAGAGAAGGGGGAGAGGAAGGAGAGGGGAGTGGGGGTGGAAAGGTGGAAAGAGAAAAAAAGGAAGTGGAAGAGAGGCAGAAAGACAGAAAAAGAAAGAGAGAGGGAGAAGAGAAAGATGAAGAGGAGGGAAAGCAAGTGAAAGGGAAAAGAGAGAGAGACAACTCTGTGATTGTCCTAAAGTGGCCCAACCAGAGACCTGACTGAACCCCATCCAAGATCTCTGGAGGAGTCGAAAATGGCTGTCCACGGATGGTCCCCATCCACCCTGACAGAGCCTGAGCAGATTTGCAAAGAAGAATAAACCTGGTGAGAAAAGCTTGTGACATTATATCTAATAGACTAGAGGCTGTAATTGCTGCCAAAGATGCTTCAACTACTGTAAGTACTAGGTCTGAATACGTATGCAAATGTGATATTTTCGGTTTATTTTCTTTTTAATAAATTTACAGAATAGTCTAGATCAAGAATTCACTTGATCATTATGGGGTACTGAGTGTAGATTATTGAGTAAAAAATAATTAAATGATTGTGTTATCAGGCTGCAACATAACAAACTTGAAAAAAGTGGGTTTAACACTTTCTGAAGCCACTGTATATGTCCAGTGATACAAATAAAAAAAGGCAAGAAGGATATTATCCCTAAGGCTGTGTCAAACTCTAGCCTGGGGACCAAATCTGGCCCCCAACGTCCTTTTTTTGGCCCCCAAAAGAATCCTAAATATGAACTGCAGCCAACCCGCCTCTGCATTGAAATAGCGCCGCTACTACAATGCTCGGCATCACTCGTGTCTATAGACCAGCAGACTCTCTGCCTATGCGTGCCCCCACATTGGACTGTTTTATATAGACACAAATAATGTCGGGAATTGTAGCAGTGCTATTTCAATGAAGAGGGAGTTTCAGCGGCGGGCCACTCAATATGATTTAGCTCCGCATTGGCCATGTCTGGCATTTCCAGCACTCCCCCTCAGCTGTACTTTTCCTTGCTACTCCAAGGCATGGACATGATTGGTTGGATTTTCATAGAAGAATATTGTTATTATTATTGTTAGTCTGTGCAAAAAGGTTACCATGGAAATTTAACTCAGAGGGCTACAAATAGAAAAAGAGGCATAAGATATTTTCTTAAATAAAATTAAAAAAAAAATTTTAAGACTCTTTTTCTATTATAGGCTTGTTCCAGATTGAATGTGAAGCAAAACCTCTTTATTTCCATATGAAAAGGGTTTATATCTAATGAGAAGAAAAAATGTCCTCAATTTAAAAAAAAAATTTAAAGGATGGCCCGCTACTTTGTCCAAGTTTTTAATTTTGGCCCTCTGTGTATTTGATTTTGACACCCCTGACCTAAGCTATAGGTGAACCTAAAAATAATATGTGTCTGAAAAACATCAAAATAAACCCAACACAATACAACAATTTATGTTTATGCTTAGTTGGGACCACAGAGGAAAAACAGTAAAAGGGTAAAAAAAAATAAGACAGAAAAAATATACAGGAAAGCCAAAGATATTTGTCCAGGAAGGTTTGAAGGTAGGAAAGGAACGCAATTCAGCAGTAGGCCCGTCAAACTCTCATGAGGCAGGAAAGCTGTTTGTTATAAATGGTATATTCTTTTTTTTATATATTTGGAGTTTCATGATTTCTGTATCATGTTCTCTAAATTACATTGATGTTTATGAAAATGAATCAACTAATGCATTAGGATTATGTTTCGAAATCCTCATTTCCTCTCCAGAATTGCCGCTAATGGGATCTCGAATCTGGTCTTGTTTAAAGGCAATTTTCTTTACCAATGCACTTGGTAATGTTGAGGCTTATATAAGCAAAACAGAAAAGTACTCTCATGAGATCGCAAAGTATTGGCATTATTGTGTGATTGCCCATCAGTGTCTAATTTTTTGCTATTCAAACCTCTCAGTCACCTGACCCTTAAAGTTATGCCTGCAGCTTGCACCTTCTGATTATTTAGATTAGCAGAAGTGAAGGTTTTGAAAATCATTGTAACATGGGAACAATTTAGTCCAAGACGTGCAATGGTGGGATGGTTTTGGATCATACTACATACAGTCAGGTTGGTTTATGCTCCATGCAAAACACTTTAGTAATTTATATTATAACCCTCTGTGCATAGGAGCATTCTCTAAACCAGGAGAAGATAGACTATCATGAAAGAATCCATTCTAGGTTTTCTGATTCACCCATGTCCACCCATGATAGTCTATCTTCCGCTGTGTTGGGGAGTTTTAATAATTCAGGTTCTAGGCTTCTACTAGCATACATTAGATTGACACTTATGAACCTTTTTTTTTTGTTATGTTCTTTAGGCCTTGCATGTGATTATTTTGTATTTACTCCGGAGGTAATATTGGTATTTAAAGACTAATAATTTAGGCGTACATTACATACACATGGTGGGGCAGAGCAGGAAATATAAACATTAAAAAAGAGAGATTGGTAGAGTAGCAAAAAGGGATTTGTGGGGAACAGAAGTGAAGCTGAAGCCAAAACATGTGACCATCAGTATGAGTAGTATGAACAGCCAAGCAAAAAGTAAAAATTTAGTTTAGAATGCAATTATTGTGACTTTAAAAATGCCAATTTCTACTGCAATTTGGGGGTTTTATGTAACATTCAGACCTAAAATGTGAATTTTAATATAGATGCAATAAGAAAATGTGTCACACTTACCTCTTCCTTGCTAAAGTGCAGATTCATCTCTCCTGTGCATGTGGCAGTTGTGACTCAGGGCTTGCCTACGCTAGCAAGCTTTATCAGCTCCACCAGACAATCAGGAAATAGCCTCTTTCACGCCCCCGGCTATTTAGCTAGCTCGGACACAGTCTTCCTGCAAGGTGGTGCTGAGCCCCTAGTTCTGTTGAGCTAGTTCTTGTACACCTGTGTCTAATTCAGTGTTTCCCCTGTCAAGCTCCTACATTAACCCCTCGTTATCCAGTCTGTTAGTTCCCAGCCAAATTCCCTGTGCTGTTCCAAGGTTCCTGTCTTTTTGGGGAAAATCCTGTGTCAACTGTGCTTCCTGTCCCCTTCAGTGTCACCTGTGTTCCCTGTGTCCACAGTGGCCCCTGTGTCACTGATGTCTGTCTCCTGGATCCCTAAAAATTGACCCCTGGCGTGTGACCTGACCTCTCTTGCTTGCTGCCTGCCTCCACCCCGGCCTTCCTCAACTATCCTTTTGTTTTGTGATTTGGTATCTTGCCTCATATTGTCCATCTTGGTTTTTCCAAGGACCGCAACCTGGCAGTAACTGCTTAGACTCTGCACCTTGGCCCTTCTCAGGGCTCATACCGCGATCCGTAGCGCCCCCCTAGTAGCCTTGCCTCTCCAAGCTTGACAAAATGCACCAGTAACAGAAAGGTTTTTGTTGGAAATACACAGAATGCTACACATATATTATCTTCTTTTATAGGCAGGGCTTAGTTTGTTGCAATTCCTAATAGGTTAACTTCAAAGGATACATTTTCTAACTCTTTAAAGATCTTAGAGCCTCCTCATCCTCCTTACTTTGTACTCCCCTTAATAGCCCAGACTAGACACCCCTTTGCTTCTTGCTCCCTCCAATGACCGGGGTCACACACATTGTCTTTCTTCTGGACACTCCTAAAACTCTAACACTAGGCTGTCTATGCTTGCACAATAACATTCTATAGATCTGAACTGCCAAAACCTGTACTGCAAGATAAAATCTTATTCACTACCATGAGATGTGTGAGCAGTCATCCTGGCACCAGATACTTTCTGGTTTGTATCTAGACAATGTAGTTTGCCACCACCTGGATGGGAAGGTCATCTTAGGCTGTCTAAGGAGAATTGGGTTGGGTGGGTTATGGGAATTTTACAGAAAAAGTTAAATTGTCCTTTAAAACTAAAATGAAAATTGAATTGCACAAGCGGTTCTCTAAATTATTTTATTCTCTGCTTAAAAAAATTTTTGAAGAAGACATCTAAAGAAGTACATCTTTGCAATAAATATGAATAGCAGATCTGTTAAAAATGCATTGATCTTACAATCAAGTGCTACGTGTTTAAAACTTTTTTTTAATGAACAGCTTTAAATAATTTCACCAAGATAAAAATAAAGAATGTCTGAAAAATAATGATTTGTTTTCCAACTCTGATGAAAGGGTTCTAATCGTATCTGAAAAAGATGAGTCTTTAGCTAATCATCGTGAAAAAAAAAAAAACTCTGTCCTCTAGTAGCATCCAATTACTTTAACATTTGAGTGCTATTCAGTACAAATAAACCAAGCTAATGCTGTTTAAAATAAATCTGTGCTTTTGAATTGTAAATATCAAAAGAAAACAAATGTGCATTTGATATCTTATGTAGACACCAATTAGCAACGCATTTTATGCAAAACCTTGCAAACTTAGACTATTACATTCACCATACACATTATACCATCATCATCCAATTAAAGATACACTACAGTTTAAATGTAAAACTTGAAATACATACTGAAAGCACAGCCCACCTGCTTAGTACTTCACATACTACCATATTTTGTTGGTAACCTGGTGAAGTGAGAACTCACACTTGCAATGCAGGAATGATATTCCCAATCACACTAAGGATCCTTTCTTTGTCTCTCATGAACAAAGTAAGCAATAATACGTTTCTCACTACTCTAAGTTAGATGAGAATGGGTCTTGGAAGATTGAATGTGATTGGTAATTAAGAAGTGATAGAGAAAGTAACACAGTTGCATGCCTATTGAGATACAATCCCATGATAAATTCTGTGATATATTGCAGGAGTGAATTACTCAGAACCCATTTAAAGTAATTTGAATCAGTAACTGAGTGGTTTCAGTAATGCCCCAAAATTGCAACAGATTTTTGGTATTTTCCTTTATTGGCAATTTTTAGCTGCTTTGTACCAAAACTTTAACAAAGTGTTGTTTTAAAGCAGGAAGAACAAAGTGCAAGTCGTAAAAGTCCTCGAGGATTTTTCTATTCCCTTGATTCGATTTGATTCTTGCTTCACATTGATACCAAGGGCCAACTTTTTTGACTTCCTGGCTAGGGATGAGCGAGCGAGCTTTTAAAACTCAATCTCACGGGGGGCGTGTCCGGCCGGCTTCTAAGATGGCCGCGGTTTGAGAAAGCTCTGTGCGAGTGCGGGCTATAGCGACGATTTTTTATAGCTACTTTGAACCTCCGAGACCCTTTCGGATATATTGAGACCCTACGGACCTTGGTTGACATGACTAGACGAAAGAAAAGCAAACCGGAACCTCAGAAATTATCTTATTTCTTCAGGCCGCAACAATCCAGTCAACATCAAGATGGCGGCAGTCCTTCCTTCCCGGCCTCTTCTCCCGCAAGATCAGCAGGAGATTCTTCTCCACCACCCATCTCCAAAATTAGATCTCCTGAAAGTGCGGATGAGTCTTCTCAACATACAACTTCTTCAGGACCGTCACCGCTGCTTTCACACCCAGATATACCACGTACACCGGAGTCTATGGTAAATGTAACGGAGCAAGCAGCCTCAACTAAAGACCTGACGGCAGACATAGATCTGGAGCGCTTTCAAGTAAGTGATACAGATCTTTCACCAGCAACTCTGAAAGATATGTTATTATCATTAAGACATTCCATACAACAGGATTTAAATTCGATGCTGGGCAAATTCAATACAACCGTTTCCAATCTTGGGAAAAGAGTACAACATATAGAAACTAAAATGGGAGAATTCTCTGAAGCACACAATGTTTTGATTGATGCCCATCAGGATCACACCTCTGAACTAAACTGGCTTCGATCTAAAGTAGCTGATTTGGAAGATCGTTCTAGACGCAATAATATTAAATTCAGAGAGATACCTGAATCCGTGAATGTGGGTGAGTTAGAGTCTTTTATCAAACAAATGTGTCATGTTTTAATCCCCTCTGTAACAGATTTAGAGCTGACTATTGATCGAGCCCACAGAATTCCTAAACCAGCGTTCCTCTCACCTGAGACCCCAAGAGATGTTTTAGTGCGTATGCACTTCTTCCATATTAAAGAAAAAGTTATGCTAGCAGCTAGGAAAGCTCTTTCTGTTCCAGAACAATTTCGCAACATTCAATTGTTTGCCGATCTGTCTGCCCAGACGATTCAAAATCGGAGAAAATTGTTGCCCATTACTAAAAAATTGCGAGAAAACCAGATCGCATATAGATGGGGTTACCCAACTAAATTGCTTATAACATATCAAGGAACAACCCATTCAGTAATGTCAGTTGAAACAGGTCGTCAACTTCTTCAGAGATGGAATTTGGAAGACCCCAGATCTGAAACTCAGTCGCAGTCATCTCCAAAAAAGCTTTCTCATGAATGGTCATAAGTGATATGGAGAGGTATAATGCCTACTGTATAGCCCTTCTTAACACAGAACCAGGTTTCTAATCAGTCAATATGACTCTTTGTTGCCCGATATTCCTGGTTATAACCCAGGAGAATATTACTTTTTTTCTTATATTTTTCTCATTTTTTTTCTTCTCTGTTTTTATCTCAGTTTACCCAGCCATTAACTTTCTTTCTGTTGCTTTTAATCCAGATATCTGTATTATGACAACTGACCAAAAGATTCTCTTAGCCATGGCGATCCCTTCTTTAATATTGCAAAAATGACACGTTTTGTTTCCTTAAATGTTCGGGGTCTTAATAGTCCATTCAAAAGAAACTTACTATCCAAAGAATTGCAACAGCTGAAAGCGGATATCATATTCCTTCAAGAAACCCACTTACATAGTCTTCAATTGCCTAAATGGAAACTAAAGTGTTTCCCTCACACATATATGGCGAATTTACCTAAAAAGAAATGTGGAGTATTGACGGCAATTAGAGATTCTGTTCCATATCAATATCTCAGCCATATTGCTGGAGAAGATGGTAGATATCTTATTCTAATTTGTAAAATTAAGGATGAAATTTTTACGCTGGTGAATATATACGCCCCTAACTACAATCAACATTCTTATCTGAGGAAGCTTTTCAAAAGGATAACCAAAGTTAAACAAGGAATCCTGTTGATAGGGGGTGACTTCAACGCTACTCCTTAGTCCCCAAGGAATAGCGGAAGCTTTCTGTAACTACTATAAAAGTCTCTATAATTTAAAGGATAATAGTGATACGTTCCAACCGACTGATTTATCTATATCTCATTTTTTAAATTCCATTTCTTTACCTACAATTACTCCAGCACAACTACAATATCTCTCTGCTCCCTTCACAATAACTGAAATAGGGAAAATTATAGGTGCTTTGCCAAATAATAAAACTCCGGGAATAGATGGATTCCCGAACGAATATTATAAGGTTTATAAGGAGCAACTTTCTCCATACTTAGTACGGGTATTTCAAACAGCAGCTGAGGGGGGACTCTTCCCTAAGGAAATGCTTCAAGCAGTGATTGTTACTATTCCCAAAGAAGGAAAAGACCACTCAAATCCTACACAATATAGACCAATATCACTTCTCAACTCAGATATTAAGATTTATGCAAAGGCTTTGGCGGTTAGGTTAGCCTTGGTTATCCCGGATCTGGTCCATTCTGACCAGGTTGGGTTTGTTAAAAATAGGCAAGCCCCTGATGGTACTAGGCGACTAATTAATATCCTGAGATTCGCTGAGTTACATAAATGCCCTTCTATACTGTTTTCTTTAGACGCTGAGAAAGCATTTGACAGAGTGCATTGGGGATATTTATCGGCAGTGCTAGATAAATTTGGAATATCAGGCTGGATCAGATCTGCTATTTTATCTTTGTACTCAACACCTAGCGCTAGAGTTTTCGCATCTGGAACGCTTTCCTCTAGCTTTGATATCTCCAATGGTACACGACAAGGTTGTCCGCTTTCACCTCTCATTTTTATTTTACTAGCCGAACCCCTAGCTGAAAAAATAAGGATGGAATCGAGGATCCATGGTATTTTAATAGCAGGTAGAGAACATAAAATTAGTCTATTTGCAGACGATATTATGTTGATATTGACCCAACCGCTGCCTTCTTTGAAGAATGTTTTAGGAATTCTTGACCAATATAGTAAAGCTTCATACTATAAGCTTAATATGTCCAAGTCACATATTCTGCCGCTAAACATTCCCCTGAGTACTGTGGAAAAATGGAGTGATGGTTCTTCGTTTTTGTGGGAAACATCCCATATTTCATTTTTGGGCATTAACATACCAACCTGTACTTCATCTCTTTATGATTTTAATTATAAGAAGCTCCTACTAACCATGCAAGCAGAATTACTATCTCTCCAAAAGCAGGAGTTTTCTATAGCTGGAAGAATAGCGGCATTTAAGATGTTTATATTACCTAAATTTTTGTATATATTTCGGACAATATGTATACCAGTTCCAGTAACCTTTTTTACTCAAACACAAAAATACCTCTCTACTTATGTTTGGCTTAATAGGAAAGCCCGTTGTAAGTATTCTATCATGATTAAGGAAAGGAGACTCGGTGGATTGGGCTTACCTAGTATTCGCTGTTACTATATGGCCGCTATTATGGCCCAAATTAAGCATTGGTGGAACAAAGACACTGGTAAAATTTGGGTAGAGATGAAACTATCGTTCCTCAAATATTCTGGTTTTCAAAGTTTATTGTTGGCCATGAAGAGGGGATTTGATATGCCTTCTAGTGAGTATCCAACAATTCAAGCTACCCTTCAACTCTGGAGTAAATGTCAGATTTCTGATTTAAATGCACAATCTACTATGCGCATTACTCCAGAGTTAAAAATTTTAGAGGTGTTTATTCCCCAATTAAATTTGGCCTCCTGGTATTCATATGGGATCACGAAAATTAAGGATCTTTATTTTTTCAAAAAATTTAAAACCTTTCAATCTTTGCAGAAGATATATAATTTACCAACTACAGAATTCTTTACCTATATGAGAATTAGACACTGTTTGTTAAATTTGGATCTATCGGATAGACTCCCTATAGAGAGCTCTATATTCTTTTACTTTAACAATTCAACATCAGGTACTAAAGGCATTTCTAAATTTTATCACCTAATTAGTTCTAACCTGGGATTTTGTAAATTTTCAACAATGCGAAAGTGGGAAATAGATTTGAATATTGAGATACCCGATAACATATGGTTAGATACACTAAATACAACATACCAATTCACTAAATGTGCGGACCATTGGGATATGTACCAAAAAGTGATAAATCATTGGTATTTGACACCAGTTAAGATGGTACATTTCGCTAGATCCGAATCAAATTTATGCTGGAGACAATGTGGTAAAATTGGCTCATTGTACCATATTTTATGGGAGTGTATTTCGCTCAGATCTTTTTGGAATCAATTATTTATCCTGATTTCGGAGATCTCATGTGTTTATATCAAACCTGAAGCCAAATTAGCAATTCTTCATTTAGGAATAGAAGATGTTCCTATTAAAGCTAGGGTAGTTGTTACCCATGCGCTTTTAAGTGCTAAAATCTCTATATTACGCAAGTGGAAGAGTCTACAGGTGCCGACGGTTTCTGAAGTTGTTAAAGATATTAATGATCATTGCTCTTATGAACGAATTTTCGCTTTGTCTCAAAACAGATTTACAGGTTTTATTAAAAACTGGGAAGTTTGGTTTCGCCATAGGAAGTGCGCTATTGATATTTCTTTTTAGCCTTTTTTTTCAGTAAACCTGCTGTTTGTGATTGATATGTACAGATGTCGGACATGTTTATATGTTTATATAGTTAGGTTCAATAATGGCTGGTTATGTTTATGTTTCTGTTTATGTTTATTTTTCTGTTTCTATATATTCTGCTAATCTCATTTTTTTTCTTTTCTTCTGTGTTTTGTACTGAACTTTATTTCTATCCTCCTTTTTTTTTTTTTTTTTTTTTTTCTTTTCTTTCCTATTTTCTCTTCTCTGTTTGACAATCATCCATGTGGTGATTTTCTTTCTTTCTTATAAAAAACTGGATGTATATTAATGTCTTTTCTTTGTTACTTTATTTGCTACTGTGATTTATATTATATATCCTTCAATAAAGAAACATTAAAAAAAAAAAAAAAAAAACTCAATCTCACAGTGAATTTGGTCTTTCTCGCTTACCGAAATTGTAAGCGAGAATGGCTGGTGTAAATTTGCCGATCGAGCTCAAATTTTAAAATAAAAAATGTTTTTTTTCAAATTCATTCATTGATCAGCTCAGTGTGCAATCCCCGGCACTAAAGGTTAAATGGGGACCAGTCTCCCTTTCCTCAGCCAATCAGAGAGCTCTAGAGGTTTTGAATGGGGAGACTTGTCCCCATTTAACCTCTAGCACCGGGGATCGCAGAGGATTCCCAGGGCTGCAAGAATGATTGCAGCTCTGAGAACCCATTGCGATGCCGGGGCACTAAAGGTTAAATAACTGCATTGAGAGTTCATCTGCAGTTCAGTTCCCACCGTCACTGGGTTGATAATTACAGCCCGGTGACCATGGGAACTTTGCGGTCACAGCTGATTGGAGGAGGCACGCAAAAGCCTCCAATCAGCTGTGACTGCAGGTGAACTCTCAATGGAGTTTTTCCATTGAGAGTTCATCTGCAGTTCCACTGTGATCCCCGGCACTAGAGGTTAATTAACCTCTAGTGCCAGGGATCGCAAACAGGAGAATTCCCAGGGCTTGTCATGCATGGAGGTACAAGACCACTAAGGGGCGCTGCTGCAGGTATGGAGGTGGTGTGAGCCCTGAGAAAGGCCAAGGCACAGAGTCTAAGCCGTAACCAGGTTTTCTCCAGAGCTCTGATGGTGAGGGTGTTGCACTGCTGGGTACGGCCATGTTGCAGTCCTTGGGTACACCTTGGGTACAGAATCACAAGGCAGGCGGATAGTTGAGAAAAACCGGGCGGGGTCGAGAAAGGCAGCAAACAAGAGAGGTCAGCTTAAGACTCGAACACAAAATACAGTCTGTGAGCTAGCTAAATAGCCAGGGCTGATCAAAAGGCTTTTTCCTGACTGGCCAGCAGATTGGACAGAGTTGATAAAGCTTGGAAACAGAGGCAGGCCTCTTCTCAGCAAGCTTGTTCCTCACTGTGCTTTAGAGAGGAACAGGTAAGTGTGACAGGGCTGCAAGACTAAATGCAGCCCTTAGAATCCACTGCGATCCTGGGTCTAGTGCCGGGGATCCTAATGATTTCCTCAATCTTCCGATGGTTTTGCGAAATTGGTTCGCCGAAATTTTGCAGACCCATAGGAAGTTCGAGGAATTTTTCGCGAAAATGCCAGAGGCAAAAATCCGGCAACTTCCGGACCTGAGGTGCACCAGATTTTTGAAAATTCTTGATTTTTTTTTTACTCACCTCCACACACAAGGCAGCGTTCCTCTCGCAGCACCCCCGGACATCTGGCAGAGTTCCAGAGAGCAGGGACATCTCAACGTGTATTTATTGTAGCAAGCGGACCTAACAGCTGTTTGTGCAGAACAGCGCCATCAAAACATCAGTGGCCAAACAGTGTACTGCAGTCCCTGTATTGAAAATGAGATCCATAATTCATGCCGGGAAACTAAATGAACCGGATTATCTATGGCTGGATTTTCGAATGCAACCTGTAGTAGCTTTCATTGGATACAGGTACAAGAGTTGGGTGAAATTTATGTTGGGGTGCTAATCAACTGCAAACAGCACCAAATCCATTCAGCTGTGCAGCCTCAGAGTAGAGGATGCCGAGGGAAACCTCAGCCACAGGGATGCTGCAACCTACAGGGCACTGATCCTGAAACCCCTGTGCTATCATGAGTGCAGCTGCCAGAGGGAATAGGCTGCACGCGCCCTCCTGCGGTGGGGCATAAACTGAGACTGTAGGCCCAAAGAGCGTCTCCTAACAGTATCTATGTAACATGCCTGTGTTTTTTTTTTCTTCCTCCCTTCATTTGTTTAACCAATCCTTTTCAGACTAACTAGAGTTACTTAACATTTAAATAGGGGAATCCCAGCTACTAACCTAAAATTAACCTTTTTACTTTGAAAGGACAGCTCACAATATATTCCAAATTTGCTATAAAATCACTAAAATGAGTATGACAACACTGTTTGCCACAACCTGGGTTTACTAGTTTACTTTGGCGCTCAGCACAAAGTTCACCTAAATGGGTTTAGAGGGAATGGGCTTAGTGAACGCATTGGATGTTTGCCAAACCTGTACAGGGAATTTTAGGCTAAACTCTAGTGGGCAGGAAAAAAAAAGACACAAAATGCAAGCAGTTTACCTGAATGTGACCCAGTTTAGCCTTATTTAATCCCTACAGCAGGGCCCTGATAAAGCATTAGAGGAATAGGCAATATAAGGAGACAAACAGTTCATGACTTGAAGCAATGTGACAAAAAGATAAACTTATCATTATATTCCTTCTCATTTCACCGTACAGTTATAGGCTGGGGTGAATCTTTAGAGGAAGCAGGATAAAATTTCCAGCTGATACTGAGAAGATCTAGCGGCAAATAAAGTACCGTATTGAAAATATTTTGATCAAAGCTGATAATTACAGAAAAAGCTGGCTTTAGTATTTCATCCTTTAGTGGGACACAAATTTTAATCTGTTTTTGGGCTGTAGTTCTGCCTTATAGGTTTGTAATAGTTGACAATATTTCATGTTTAGAAAAGCATTATGTCCCTATTTAATGTACAGCGCTGCGTAATATGTTGGCGCTATATAAATCCTGTTTAATAATAATAATAATAATAATAATAATAATAATTAAAATTTAATTAATTCAGCTTTCTTGTCAAATCCCATTTGATAACAATTAATTTATCTATTAGATTGTAAGCTCTTTTGGGCAGGGCCCTCTCCTACTTTTGGGTCATTGTTTGTATCTACCAGTCATTTGCAAACCCTGTTTAATGTACAGCACCGTGTAGTATGTTGGCACTATACAAATACAGTTTAATATTAGTAATAATAGATAATGAAAATCTTAGGCACTTGTATATATTTTCCAGTTTATTTTCCAATTTTTGCTTAACTTTATTCTGGAGATGCCCCGTCTAATTATGGGGACGAACAAGAATCAATTTTTATCAAAACACAAAGGACTGTGGCAAAGAAGAAGAGAGAGACTCTAGGCATGACATAACCAGTAAATCAGGAACTCTGCTGTAGCTATCTATCTATCTATCTATCTATCTATCTATCTATCCATCCACTATGGGTAGCAAGATTCTTCATAGTTATTTAGGGAACTTGCTTCAATAGGATATACCACTGAAAACCAAAGCCTACCCTGTCTCGTAGAGATGAACAGACCCAGCAACAATGCCAAAACTTTTTTTTAATAGCTTTTGAAGTGTTAATTTTAAAGCAAATACTGTTATGAATAAGCTGCATTCCTAATTATTTCAAGAAATCAAACCTTAACATATTTTCAATTTAAAAAAAAAATCATATGTTTTTATTTTGTGTTCCTGTCTTGCCTAGATATGAACTAATGCTTATCATACTATCCAATTAAGTGTGAATAAAAAAAATAATATTTCCTTGATTGAACTACTTGAGTTAATTAGATATTTTGTCTTAATCTTATATTTCAGGGTGATGACATTAAAATGTGGCCACATTCTTTATTTATTGAACTCTAGTTTAAGCAAAAAGATCCAAGGGTGAGCCAGAGATCAGGAAAAACAAGGTTCACCTAATACCAACCATTGATTCATTATACATATAATATTAATATTTAAAATGTTGCAAATATCAAATAATTCTTATATCACTAAAGGTTTCAATTTATTATAACTTACACATAAAATATTTAGTGTTTGTGGCTTGTCTAGGAATCCTAGCAATGTTTTGTTTGAATAAGTGGTTCTTTTTTTAGTTACCTACAATGTGCATTTTAATTTACTTAAAAGCTCAAAGTCCAATTTTACCAAATTGTACTAAAATGCAGGGAAAACAAAATCTAAATTGTAATCATTAGTCATTTGGAACATTTCTTCCATTGTGAAAGCTTTGTAGCATGCAAAGTAGCAATTCACTTTTCTAATTTGCAGAAAACCCTGATTGATTAATGTCAGAGTAACCTTGAAGATCTAATTATTACCTAAATTAATTCCATTCCTTGCTTTGTTACCATTTGTTCATTATTTTCTTTCTTTCAGTAATTGGTATCTTTTGAGTAAACAACATCCTTGCCACCATAGTTTATTGATTTACACAATTGCTCACTCTAGTAATGTACAGACACTTTCTATAAGAACTATTACAGTGTCACAAATAGGGATCTAAAATCTAAATCAGGTTTACCCAGGTATCAGATATTTCAAAATATAACCTCGGGGGAATGTAAGCTGAAAAGGGTTGGGGAGCAAAGTCTAAGCACATTACCTGGACTTCACCAGAGCACCTCACAAAGTGATGAGCTTGCTTGTTTATACACCAGGTTCTGGTCCTTCAACACACTAGTGCACATAGCCACTGTGTGAGATGTAAGGAGGACAGGCAATCCCAGAGCCAGGAATGGAGTGGACAGAAAACATAATTAGAAGCAAGTAAATAATTGTAAATACAATGATCCAGGGTCAGAAAACTAGGAGCACAGACAGGAATATGGGGAGCAAGTTTAAGGGAACATGAAGGTCACATCATTAAGGAGGTCAGAGGAGAATGAAAAGTCACAGAAGCACGGAGGATCGCAAGGGATTGGAGGATAGCAATAGCTAGGTCACAGAAGTACATCGGATCTTGTTTGTCATGAAAGAATAGATGGTCAGGGGGCATGGAAGGTCACATAATCATGGAGATTTAGAGGAGTATAACTTTGTTAATAACAAAAAACAATTGGCAAACTCATATCCTCCTTTGGTCTACAATATAACTGGAAATCAGATGATACACAAGTTTATTGTCCAACTCTGACTTGTCTACTTCTGTCTCAGATAAAGTTTTGTTCTATCAGCCATCCTTTAATGGATGGTTGACATTTATTTGAAACTTAGCTGAACTCATCACCTTCTTCTCCTCACCTTAAAAATCTCACCCCAATATATCTCCAATTGTTAATAACATGGTTATCTCGCCCGCAATGACCCCACCGATCGCGGTAGCATAGAGGAGACCGATGCAGCAGGCAGCGCGACCTGGGCCGCCGCTGCTCTGCTCGCAGCGTGTCTTCTTCTCTGGCAGAGGGTTCTGTCACGGCCAAACGGCATTCCCAGCATTCCTGCAGAAGTGCAATGTGCTGCAAAGCCCTCAGCATTCCTGCGAGTGTGCACAGCACGGCCCAGGGGTCCTGCTGTAAGAGGTAAATGTGCCTCGCCGCAGGCGTGGCATGTATAGTATGATTTCCCTTCGGCCAAATTGGCCGCAAGGGATCCATTATTCAGTATGTTTCTTCCAATCCAATAGCGCAATGTGATTGGGCACTCTGCCCATTTAATGAGACCCTGTCATTAGCACCCTTGCCCATTATAGCCTCTATGTTACAGTGTGCTTGGGTGCGTTGTATGTTGGATTACCTTTTTGACCTCTGTTGTCTTGTTATCAGCTCTGACTTATTACCAGCAGCAACCCGGTCTGAATATTGACTTTGCATGAACTCTGCATGCCCTGACTTCGAATTGTCCCTGACTACACCTTCTGCCTCATCCTTTTGTACCTGATCAGTATCAGATTGTATCAGATTGATCTTTTGTGTTTTGACCTCGGCCTGTTACTGGATTACAGAATAAAGTTTGTTGAAAGGATACCCCAGAGTTGGTTGTGATTTGTGTGCCCAGGCTCATTACAGTCACATCCCACAATCACATTGTCTTGGTGCCATTTTGAGTTTTCACTCTCCTTACCAAGGACTATATTCTGGTCTTGCAATTTCCAATTTTCCATATAAAAATACGTCTAAATCTTGGAAAAGTTTCCTTATTCAGTGCTTTGTTCAGATTTCGCACCCTTGTGGATCCTGGAGCCTTGGGTGAAATAATATATTTTGTAATGCAGTATCAACATAGATTGTAGCCAGTCACTACTTCAGCGGCGTTGTTTTGCAAGCACAAAATTGTCAAGTCTAATATTAAAATTCATCTGTCAATAAATAACATTGTGTCTGAAATTGGAGAAAAAAATCTACATTTTCCTATTGATAAAAGCCAAATCCTGCTGACAGAAGCTCTAAAGGTGTCAGCTGCTTTTTTGTAATTCTACTGCAGTCAATGTGTTACCAGTGTGCTACCCAGTAAAAAGAAAACATTAGAAATATTTTATAAATAATTTAGTAGATATTTTATACTTTAATCCGGTAATGGGTAAAACTTAAATAGGAATTTCTTATTTAAAATGATTATTTAAAAAGCTTATATGCAGCATGAAAAATGCAACTTTATTTGTTGCTGCTGCCTCTAGCATTAGATCTAGCAATAGATTCTTGTGGTCCAAGGACCACTATTCTTAGAATGAGCTTCAATAAAATTACCTGAACTTGGCTCTTTGGAAGGAACTGTTGATTTTAAAGAAGTATTACTGGACTGGCTTGCAGGATGGTATTGAGGTCTTATGTCTTCAAAAGCTAGAGTTCCAATTTGAATGCATTTGGACAGAATTGATGTTTTCAGGATGTTTGTATTTACAAAAATATAATTATGTAGTGGGAGAAAAAATGGACAGCATTCATTGACATCCTGGGAAATCGATTCTTAAATCATCATCATCATCATGACATTAAGACCCTAGGAACACAGCGGCCAAGGATAAGCAAATTTATTCTAAATGACAGGGAATATGATTTTATATTTTGTTGGTCAGCTTTCTCCCCAACTATGAAAAAATGAAGACAACAATTGTTTAGACAGCAGCTCAGTCATTTAGCTCTTTGTGAGACAGGCAGCTGAATCAGCAGGTTTGATCAGGAAAATGGTATATACAATTATTCAAGCTATCTAACAAAAACTTTGGTGTTGTGATCCATCATTTCACTGTCATTGTTATAAGGTTTTCATTTTTCTGAATTGATGTCTGCTTTTTAATAATACCATAAGCTTTTTAGGCATTTACAGGCTTTTGTTGCTTTTGTAGTAATGGCATTTCTTTCCTTAGCATATAACAGGCCATAAATGTTTGGAAAGAGTTGGATGTGGCCACAATAAACAGGAATGCTGGTGTCAAGTAAATCTTATTTGCAGTAGTAAGTGATAGAAACACATTTTTGACTTTCTTACACACAAAAATAGCAACCAGACAAATTGTACAACCTGTCTAATTGTATGGTCTACAAGATCAGTGAATTGGGATTGTCCAAAGCTACCTACTGACGTGGCATTTGTTTTCCAATCCAGTCAAAATATCAAGGTCTAGTACTGTTGAGCCATAACTATGTGTACCATAAAATAATTGTACACTTTTTAGTTTGTCAATATATCATAAAACAAGTATCTTTGTTTGAATATAACTTTAATTTTGCATCTACTTCCAGTCTATGTGCATTAACTCCAGTAAAGGGTTTGGGTAGTCTTCGGGTAATGTTCGGGCCTGATTTATTAAAGCTTTTTAGGCCTGGAAAAGGAAGACTATTGTGGGAGACCATGGATGATCCAGCAAACATGACATGGCTTTGCCATATAATAGCAAATTATCATTAAGGAATCCATTTCAATATCAGAAGCCTGTGTGACATGGTAACAACATAGGAGCGCAGTTGGTAGGCAGGGCATTTTCACTCTACAACAGAAAGTGCCCCATATCTACCTCGTTTACAGGTAATATTTGAAAGCTGCATATATAGGAAATAACTTTTAAAATTACATTATATTTTACAGTTTATATACATTTTTTTAATTGATTGACAATGCTTCCCTTATGACTTGCGACCACAGACTTCCAAAAGGCAAATATGTCAGGGCTTACATTCTTGTGGGTTTGAAATATGGCTGTGATGTATTGCTAAGAACTGAAGTGAAAGATGATTCTGGAAGATGTGAATGTGTACCTCTCATAAAAGGATCACATGGTGTTATATTCATTTTTGCCTACCCCTGCCCACTCCTCTAATAAATTTAGCCATGGCTATGTTAGCTCTTCCAGTGGTATTAAGCCCTATTTTAATATGAAAATAGAAAATGTAGGTTAATGCATTCACTGATTTAGAACAAAAACAATAAATAGTCAAACAAAAAGGTTTATGATCATAAAAATACCTTGGTGCACAATTTGGAGACAAAGGGAAAAAGCAGAACTTACACCCTGCTGGATGATGACTTTAACTGTGGAGTTTCAGATGTATTTTTTTTCAATGTACAATTGCAATTGCTGAATTATAAAATGAATATTACTAACAATTAAATCTCATCACTGTACACTGATGAGAAAGAACAATATTTGTTTAAATACCAGCACACTAATGAAAATGATAATGGTGTAGCTTATTTCAATATCTTTAACTTGTCCCCTAAGGGTTTGCAACATAAAAAAATAGGTAACCCCTTAAAGAGGCAAATTTTTCTTAAAATCCTTAAAGGAAAATATGTTTTTGCTAATACCTGTAACCAACAATGGTTTACTTGTACAAACTAATCAAACGGGTGGTTTACACAGTCTTTGTCATGCTTAGAAGTAAGTGAATTGCCGCATGTTGTGCATGTCTTGCATTTCAAATATGTTGGGGAATTCTCAGTTGTTTGAGCTAACTGAAATGTCAAAAATGCTTGACAAATATATATCTGAAATCAAAAGGGCTTCTATGTAAAACACTTAAGAATTTAGGACTTGGGTGAAAGTGGTTATGGGTTTTATAGACCCTCACTCAGTTTTAGGTCCAGCAAATCTGCTTGGGCAGAATAAAATAGGAAACAATTTGTATCAATGACTTGACCTCACAGCCATCTGCCTTTCTATTTTCCAAAATCCCTACCTAAAGACACACATTCAGCTGGCACAAAAAATCCAAATGACATTTGCCCATTAACCAGTGTCTCTATCTTAACTAAATTCATGTATCCAAGACTGTGCCCACTGCCACACGTTTCGGTTTCATCCTCCTACTCCTTGTCATACGGTTATGTGGGGATTGAAGGGACTGATACAATGGCACAAAGCAAGGCGTCAAGTCTTTCAAACCCTCCTAATAGTGTCCAGTGCTACAGACTAATAAAGGCTGCAGTGTTGGAATTTAGGAAATATGGGCCTCCAAAAAATAAGTATATTTGCTTTTGATTACAGGAAACCACCATAGGGAATAATTTGGGTACCCAACAGGGTCACTTTAAGGCTTTGTTAACACTAATGTAATTTTAGTTAGGTTAGGTAAAATTGATGTGTTAATATTCAGTTTGCATGAAATTTTTTGCAAGTTCATCATGCAACTCTATTTCTAGAAGGAGGTTTAATAAAAAGGTAAACAAGAAATCTACCTTGAGGCAAAATCAGCTATTAAAAACACAGTTCCTAACAAATCCATGCATGCAAAAAAACAAACACTTTACAGACATTTGACATGCATTCTGATTGACTTCCAATGTAAGTGAGTAAGTGTGGGCCAATAAAAAAAGGCTCAGGGGAAACATGCCCCTTGAAAGCCAATAGAAATTGTCTAATTGCAATATATGTATATTTAACACCTGCTTGTTTGCCTGGCTGCTCAGAAACTTAAAAAAACAGCAGCTTCAAACTAAGCCTATAAGGATCTTGCCCTAAAAAAGAAGTAAGTAGGCTGCAATTGCTGATCTTTTTCTGGAAACCTCTGTGTTCTGCATGGAATGCTGATCATTCATTTTTGGGTAACTAACTATGAACATATATACAGAACGGCATCCTAATATCTGACATCGTTCAGTACTGTGTACAATATCAGTAACTGTATCAGTGTCCTTTAAATCTACTTTGCAGTTTCTATTTGTAGCCCAAAAAGTGGAAAAAGCATTGATGTGTTACCTGCAGATACATTTCATTTCCATGTATGCCTAATTTACAATATACCTTCTCCAGTATTTTTCAATGACACACGATTAAGTACTATTTAAATGTTCCTAGATTCAGTTATCACATGGAAAGACTTAATGGAAGGAAAAAATAACCGTGTGCACTTTCATCTTGAGATTAATGTAAACCGCACTCAGGTTGACCATGCATGACTGCATAAGTTAAAGAACTGTAAGAATTGCAAAAAGTAAAGCAAGATTGTGCTCGTAATGATCAACTTCAGTTTCATCTTTTCATTTAGTTGTGGACAGAACAGGGAAATGATAATGATTTTTTGGCTTTGCCCCTAGTGGGGAGATTTCCCGTCATTATCAAACAGAAAAGGAGGAAGTGATGGGAACATGTCAAAAGAGGCAGAAACAAGAGCAAAACACACATTTTCTAATAGAGTGGAATGAATTTAGAACTGCTTACAATAGATGTATTGTTGTTTGTGCCTTTCTGTTCTCTTGAGCACCATTACATTTCTTGTCCTACTGTCACAGGGCCAGGAAGTTGGGGAAATATTCTAATAGGGTCACAGATAGATGTAAAAACCTAAATGGAGTCAGACTTTTGGAAATAGGGATAATGTTTGGTTTTAATTTCACCATGGGATCAAACTCAAATTTATGAACGAATTTATACGGATGATACTGCCTGCTGCGTGCCTTTAAAATCGGTTTGCGTCAAAGCATTTGGCAAAGTAAATATCAACTCCAAATCAACTGTTAAAGTAAACGATGGGCAGAATTCAAGTTGGCTAGTGACTTTCAGGAGTGGTTCGACCTGACAATGGGAATGCTGCCCACTGTGCACCTTACCAACAGACCTACAGCCAACGTTTTCCTTCGTTGCCAAGCAGTTGGTAAGGTACACATTTATGTGTATTTAGTGGAATTGGGCAAATTCACCTATCTTGATCTCTATAGAGCCTTTCCCTTCAATCTTGAAATTTTAAACCTCCTCTTGCACACCGCAAGCCTTTTTGGAATGTACATTAGAAGCTGCACCATGTTAAATAAGAACTATCTCAATATCTGGCTGGAAGACAACCACCATCATCTAGCCATTTACTTCCCACCCTGTCGCTGGCTTTCCCCTTACATTGGATTTTAATTCTTTAAGTCATAGGGGCTCAGCATTACATGTAGGAATTAACAGGGGTTCCCAATTTCAGGAAACCATGTAGAACACCCAATCCTCCCCTTCCACACGGAAAAATCTGTCGCATTGCAAAGAAAATCTTAAAGAACTGGTGATGATAATGATAAGATATGTAACAAAAACAATTTATTTTATCCTTTTAATAGAATGTTAATGAGGGAAGAAAGGAGGGCTAAGGAATGAGAATTAATGTCTTCTCACAAGATTACACCTGCTCTGCAATACACATGACCATCTATATTTACAGATATATATATATATATACATTACTGAGCATTTATTCACTTCTTAAGGAAAAATATCCAGAT
Source organism: Pyxicephalus adspersus (assembly GCF_032062135.1). Lineage (NCBI taxonomy): Eukaryota > Metazoa > Chordata > Amphibia > Anura > Pyxicephalidae > Pyxicephalus > Pyxicephalus adspersus. Next base: position 159,827,524 of record NC_092858.1, on the reverse strand, counting down.
CACATATCACACCTCTGAACATTTGAGGGAAGTCTTTCATAATTGAGCTGTTAAAAAGTGCAATTACAATTTGGGCAGCTTCTGAACACAGACAGACAGGTGCCTATTTACTATGTTCACTCTGTAATCTCTAATTAGGAATTCCACATGCTGAGTTTAACATTGCCACATGTGTCTTGAATAATAGTCTGTAAAGAGCCACAAGCAAGTAAGGAAACATTTTGACAAACTTTTTGCTTCAAAAAATAATACACAGTCCCACCTTTTCAAAACATGTTTCCATGTCATTATATGGAGTGGTCTTTCAATGGTCTTTTATTTTTAAAAAATCTACATTCATTTGCACTGCCTGCACTATTTTTTTTTTATTATTCAAAACTTTGGTTTGCAGAATTATCCATTGAACTTTGAGCATGCACAGCTCGATGACTTTAATATAATACCTGTCTATGATGCAGAAGTGAACAATGCACTCCTAAATTAACATTCTAACTGTTTGGCCAGCTATACAGACCAATAAACACGAGGATAACCCTTTTTTTTCAATTCTAGTTCCCCTTAGTATCTCCTATACTGCCTTTTCCTCGCTATCTGTGCTACGACAAATTTCTTCTCTTTCTTTTCATTTTTTGTGGTTTGGTGTTGTCTTCTCTAACCTGCTAGTGGGTTACAAAAGCCTCATGGTGAGTAAAATCTTATTTGAATGTTGTGTAGCCAATAGTCTATAGTTTCCTCAAGATAATGGCACTTTTTTTGGTTTCTGGTAAGATAATGGAATGTTCTTCGGGTGAAAAGTACTTTGATAGGGAAGTTGATGTGTAAGGGCTATTTCAGATGCACATTAGGACCAAACGCACTGCCATGGGCTCAACTGAGGTCTCAATCTCTGCCATTCATTCCACCTCCCACGGGAATGAAACTCTTTTTTGGCACATGGCTGAAGCAACAGCAGGTTATGGTTAGGGATGAGCGAGAAATGCCAGAGAGAATACCAGAGGCATTTCCTTGAACTTCCAATGGTTCCGCAAAATTTGGGTGAACTGATTTCGCAAAACCATCAGAAAGGAAATTAAAACAGGAGGATTCTCAGAGATGCATTTAGACCTGGGAATCCTCCTGTTTGCGTGATCCCCAGGCACTAGAGGTTAATTAGTCTCTAGTTCCCCTGGGGATCACACACTCGTCCCAATGAATCATTGAGAAGATGCCCTGCAAAGGAGAACCACCTGACATTGTAATATATATATATCTTACAAATGATACACTTGTTACAGATACAAATGTATCATTTGTAAGAGATACTTATAATACGATGTCAGGAGGTTCTCCTGTGCTGGGCATCTTCTCAATGATTGCAGCTGTGGCTACATTTATTGGGAAGAGTGTGTGATCCCCGGGGCAGTAGAGGTTAATTAACCTCCAGTGCCCGGGGATCGCAGAGGATTTCTAGGGCTGTATAAAGGAGCCCGGGAAATCCTCCTGTTCAGCAAGAGCTCGACCTCTCTGTGAATCAAAAGGCTGTTCTCGCTTACATTTTTTAAGAAAGAAAGGCCGGGATTGCCGCAAGATCGAACGTAATATTCTCACTCGCTCATCCCTGGTCATGGCATGTTTAACAAAAGTGACCTGTAAAGTGGAGTGAGTCCAGAAGTTGTTGTATATAAAATCAGTAAATAAGTAACACTAACAAATTTTGTCTGCACTACATTAATACCTACTTACATTTCACTGTTTTTTATTGTAATGCAAACAGTTTCCTCTGCAATGCTTTTTACTAATATTTAGACCATAATAAAAGAATTCTATTCTCAAATCCAGAAATAATTTCCTTTATTCCTCCAATAAATCAATCAAATATAGCATTTTCAAATTAAGAATGTGATATAAATGCTTGAAGCTAACTGTTCTACATTTCAAGGATTGAGCTATAGCTGTTGGTTTACTCTAACTTAAAACAAAGCACTTTTAGCTTGAAGCATTTTTGTCAGACTACTCATTTGCATTTTGCTGATGAATTAACTGTAGTAAGTAAAAAATTAAATAAATAAATAAAAACCTTCTTTGGATCTCAGAATTGAGTTCTCTGTATCAACGTTTTTAATTTAATTACTATGGTGCCCTGGCTGTGCCCTTGGGACTAAATTATATATGAGATTAGATTAATGATAAAGTGTACAATTTACTGGATACCAGCTAATACTTTTTTTGAAGAAAATCCTTGTTTTTATCACCCTTGACACAGAAATGGTGGTTACCTTTAACTCCATGGAGGAATTTGGTATATCCTCCTGCTTGGTACATATTTGAAGGAGTAGAGTACGATAAAGAGAAATGCGCTGGTGAAAATGAAATGATAATTATCTCTTCAAATTGGCTATGGAATATCTGAGAATAGCTAGTCCCTCAATACAATCTGAAACTGACCACTGTTTCCACTGGAGAATAAATCAAATACAGAATTTCTTTTTTTAATTACAATAGATTTCTTTTTCATAATTGAAAGTGACATTAAGAATCCATTTAAAGTTTAATAATGAAGCATGGGCTTCCAAGCATTATAGAACAAAATGGATATAGGAACACAGTAATGTCCTAATTCTGCACAATGTTTTATTTCATGAAGGGAGCATGACTATGTAGAGAAGACATCAGCAATTTACAGTTAGTTACTTATTGTAAAATTAGGCCACCAAGATTCATTCTCAGGTTTAGACATCCCACATGTTATTAGACTGGAATATACCTGCTCATAATGTGGATTTGCTGCCTTTTAAGTGAACATTGAAATGCAGCAAATACACGATTACTGTGTTTAATAGCAAATGGTGTCAATTTTGATCTACATGACATTTAAAAGAATACTGATTAACCAAGAAAAATCAATAAATCAAGTTGTGGTTTCCATTCGATATGCCAGATGAACCTTATATATCCCAATTTACAATTTATTTACATGTGCGGTAGACAGTGAACCCATTGCTAGACTGTGGACATTCTAACATTTGTGTATTCCTAACAAGAAGTAAAGATGCTTTAAAACAAGCCCCCACTAATCTATATAGCTCTAGACATTACAGCACCACTCATCTTCAAAGTTTACATTGGAGCCATGATATTTAGGGTCTAGTTGGTTTCTCAGCAGTTATACCCATGAGTTGGAAAATTCCAATAAAAATAAAGAACAGGTGCTGGGAGAGCTGTGCCACGATATGCTAAAGCCATGTATGGGTTAATGTCCATAGCAAGACCACAAGTTCATTTTAAGCACAAATAAGTGCCACAAGGACAGATCAAGTAGGACAGAATGTTATATAACTAATTCAGTAAATGTTCAGTGCTACTGGATTCTTAGTCATGACATAAACTTGGTATTTTTAAGGGGCAGTAAAACAGAACATTTGTAGTGCAATAGTCATAAAACACAAAATAGATACCCATTTTAGTCAATGTAAAGCAGAATATTAACTAACTGAACTTTATTTTATGAATGTCAATGAGGAAGTAGAAATTTAAAATATGGAAATGGACACCTCAATGGCTTTGTAATTTATTACTGTTAAGGTTAGTGTGATATGTTTTGAATGTGTACTCTTTAAACAAAAATTGGATTAATTTTATTATGGATTATAAATAATCTCAGCAACTCTGCCCAGAAATCCCATTAACGCTGTCGCTTCCTGGTCTAGATCATGTGACTTTCTAACATTTGCCCCTTTACCGCTAGAGAACTACAGTGTTCCGCAAACCAGAAATGTGAACACCACCTTAACTGCCTCTTCTCCAGTCCTCGCTTTGTTGCTGGATGCCTAAAGTTCACATAGTCTCCATTCACCATACGATCTTATAGGGAAGTTACTGGCAACAGGAAGTTGCCTAAGCAAGGAGCTTGTCTCTGCTTCTATATTCCTCTCTGCACCCTAACCTTGTTTCTGACTCTTTGGCATACCAACCCCGGCTCTGTCTGACTACTCCTGATTGCCGCCTGCCCTTACCTTTGGCTTATCTGACTACTCTTTTGCATTTTTCTCCTGTACTACGCTATGCATGTACGGGGGCTGTAACCTGGGTACCACCTTCTAATGTCCATCATCCCTTGCTGTAAAGCCTGAGGCCGTTGTCTTAGACTCTGATCCCCATACATGTCTCAGCCAAGCGGGCTAGTGACAAGGAAGGTCTACCATCCCGACCGTGACACTGTTGCAGTAACCCTATAAGTCAACCTTTTTCGACCTTTTAGCTCAGGGTTTCTCATTCTTTATAACATGGGGGAGCCCTTAACTCTTACATTGCTAGCTATTTGGAAGAATGTTATCCTTACACCCTTTCAGTCAAAAAGATCATTGATGTCTCATAAACTGACCCGAGGGGCACAAATTATTCATTGTTCAAAGAAACCCTAGCAACCTCTGGAGGAACCCTACCGTTCCACAGAACTCTGGTTGAGAACACTGTTTTACCCATAAATAATCTTTAAAACAAATTTTAGGTCTCTTGGAACCCTCTGCTAAATAAATGTATTGGTGGCCAGTAGAAAGAATGTCCCTCTTCAAGTGGTCGCTACAGTACCACCTTTAACGGCAACTAAAAACATCTTTATAATCATTCAGATACTCTAGCTAGCGGTGTTTGCCCCTGAACTATGCAGGTATCATCACATTTGAGATCAATCAGCTGTAGTGGAGGGAATCCCTAGCAACATTTGGAGAAACCCTGGGGTTTCATGGAACACAGTATAGAATGGCTGCTATAAAGGATTATCATGGAACTCCAGTCCTGTCTGCTGCAGTAGATCAACTTGACTGCAGATATGTTCTTGAAGGAACCTGCCACGAACGATCCATTCACACACCCTGCTATACATATAGCTGTGCTATTTTAGATATCTGATTTATTTCTGATTAATGTATTTGTATAGTAAATGTTAGGATTAGGTACATTGAGCCAGTTTTCTTATTGTACACCTGGGTATATTTTAAAAATCAACGTAGACATCGACTGTTCAGAGTTGTCATATATGGCCATACATGGGCACATTATCAAAGACAGGTGGCTCTGTCCTTATATCCTGCATGAGAATTGAAAACACTTTGAAATGATCTATAATAGACAGTTGCTAGGCAGCAAAGTGCAGAACGAAATTACCTTAAAATCTGCTGTAATTTTTCATCCTTTGTCTATGTATAATATGGGAATCTCATCCTTTATATTCATCTTAAATGAAAGAGATAAGGAACAGATACAAGATAAACCGATTGGCTCTTCGCTGCTGTCAAATCTCTCTGTTTTTGTCTTGTCAGTAGAATTAATGACTCGGTGTCATACGGTGTAGAAACCATGATCACCTTGGTGTAGGTTTTTAAACAAATCAATTTATTGTCATGTAGTCTAGATTTTATTTTATAGTGTGCTAGAAAGAATAAGAAGCTGTGTTTTTTACCGTTAAACTCCAGGCAGGTATTAAAAACATCAGGAAATGCAGCCATGTATTCAAAAAAAGTGAAACTGCTAACATTTGTCTTAATTTGAGGCTTTTGTATTTTCTCATGCAGCAGGAACTAGTCAGGGGAAGTGCTGGGAGAAAATCAAGCTCTGCAACAGGGCATATGTGCTGGCAGTGAACATACGGAAACATAAAAAACAGAGCAAAATGATGACCTCATTCCATTTAGTAGACATGCCAGTGAGCCATATTTCTTGTACATAAAAAGTTTTTTGGTACTGTCCAACAAGGGCTAAAGTCACACTCTAAATGACACTACATCTTTTTTCAAAGAAATATTACTAACTGGCACACCTACTAAATCGAATGACAAGTTCTTTGCCAGGTAAAACAATACCCATATATGTATTGACTGCTTATTTAGCATGTGTAAGTAAAGGCATAATCAAAATTAATATTTTAATGGTTTAGACCAGTGATGCCCAACATCAGTCAGTTCCCTACATCTCCCCATTCCTGATAAATTAGGATTAACAGAAGGTAATTGGCTAACTATGTGAAACTGCCACTCCAGCAGCCGCTCAGTCTGTCACACCGCAGCATGTCAGATTAGACTCCAGAGTGTCTAACCCTAGGCAGGGTTCTATGGCATGGGCAGCATGGTGGTTCAGAGGTTGGCATTCTGCCCTTTGCAGCGCTAGGTGCCAGGTTCGAATCTCGGCCAGAACACTTTCTGCATAGATTTTGCAGGTTCTCCCCGTGTCTGCATGGTTTTCCTCCCGGAACTCCGGTTTCCTCCAGGCTAAATGGCTTTCCTCCAAAAATAATGACCTTAGACTGTATTAAAGATATATGACATATGGCTAGGTAAATTAGATTGTGAGCCCCTTTGAGGATCAGCTAGTTACATGACAATGGACTTTGTACAGAGTTGTGTAATATGTTGGTTCTATATAAATACTGTATAATAACAATAATATTGAGGAATTGGTAACTGCTGGAACCTCACTGCCAGTCCAAATGCACTGGGAGATCTAACAAGCAAACTCAATTTGGGGACTCTGGTCTTGAAATAGCCCCCCATTAATGTGAATATATTCTTGACTGTTATCAGGATTTTATGCTTGTGACCCCGTATCAGGAAATTTGTTATCCTTAGGGGGCTGAGTTTTGGTTTAGTAGCAGCTCTCGAGGCCCCCTGTGTACTCTGAAAACTTCATTAATTTCTATGACAACTGCAGTGGAAAATATGAAGGTTTATACATGGGGTTAATGACAGCAGCATCGAAACAGACACAGCTCTCATGCTGCTGGTGCTGGGATTATCCCACAGTACAAGGTGGGTGGGGAGAAGTCACACCTGATTGCCAGGTTTATAGTACACGCCCACTCTCAGGGAGCCAACACTGAGCATGCTCAGGAAGCTCCCTCTCTTGGTAGCATGATCTAATAAAGTAATATTGGAGATGCGCGCGTCCCATCCCCGAGCAGAGGAGAAGAGAACAACGAGCAGAGGAGCAGAGAGGGAATCAGGAGAGGGCCGGATCTGGCAGCTCCATAACCCGTAGGTTGGGCAACCTTGGTTTAGAAAAACGATTTACTATTGAAAGGGTTGTTTACACTGGTTAGGTTTTTTTCATATGATTCAAAGCTTTACGCCAGAAGGAAAAATACGTTTCATGAGCTGCTTAAAAAGTGGTAAATGGAGACTTTAATTTTTTATCCACTTAATCCATGGTTAGATTAACCCATAGTCACTTAGTTACAATAGCTCATACAGGAAAGGAATCCTTGAACTTCGTCTTGCATTGGTGGGATTTGGGCTTTTTATTGCTTTGCATTGCTTTGGGCTAAAAAATGTTCCTTAGCATTGCTGGGTTTCGTATATATTATTAAAGGTAGATTGAAGCAGCTGAGGTACCTGATTTGTAAAGGTATTTGTATTGGTTTGCTTTTAATCTAAATCCAAAAAACAAAAATATGCATATTGCTGCTTACCAAAATGTGGTTTTACCAGTTTTCCTTTTTTCAGGCTTTTTTTTTCTATTACTTTTACCTGGTAAACTTTCCATCGACCCATTTCCTATCCTAAGGTGACAAACCTTGCTCTTCATTGTTTATCAATGGAGCTGTCTTCTATGCTGTTTGATTTTGGTGTGGATTTCAGGACACCTCTCTCCTTAAATCATCACCATAACATGAGCCATATGCTTTATATTAGGGAAAGATGTAATGGTGTAATTTATACATGTACAATTAACTGAACATCTATCATATTAAAGGCAATGTGTTTTTTTTTATTTATTTTTTTCATTTATGTTACCATATTTATTAGTTTCCCTTAATACATTTGCAAAAGTAAATGCAGTGCCAGCAAAGCAACAGCTAACTTTTATTATCCTGCAGTTTTGTTGAAAAATATATTTTTCTACAGAAAACATCAGCCTCTCATTTCACTGTGCTGCTCTTATAGTGTAATGTTTCCACACTGACAAATACATTACTTCTTTTCTACAGAATTGGGTGAAATTCTGCTGTAAAAAACATTGGAAAGCACGGCACTTACAAGTTTTGTCCTGTTTCCAAGTTGACTTACTGCATAGTAATGCTATGAAAGAACATTGTGCTTTTGCCAGACCCATACAAAATGATTTTTATAGCTGTACACTATACCACAGGTCTCTCAATGCATTTGACATCTGACATACTCTTATTCAAAGTGCTTTTGGAGATGAGCACACAGTATCTGCAGTATCAGTGGCATAAAAAATACTGGCTATTGCTTAAAAGACAATCTATCCCGATTACTTTTAGCAGGAGATAAGCATTGTCTCCGTGTTTGATTAACAATGGCCAATTAAATTAACCAAAGACTTATTCAAGGATTATTTTATCAGTCTTAAAAATGTCAGGCAGATTATTATCTTCATTCATATATTATAAAATAACTATGGATTAATTCTAAAAAGAAATGTGTAGTAAGGGGAAGGTATAAATTTTTGGCATTTTTTTCTTTTGCATTAGAAATGTTATACATTTGGATGTAATTGTTGCACATTTTAAAAGTAAAGGATCTGCCTTGTCTAGAGATAAGCACATACCCAAGATTGTATGTATGTATGTTTGCACTATCTCTCCGGTGTCCTTGTCCTGCAACTCTGATGTGCTCTAAAGGAACTTTTTATACATTTTTGTAGTGAAAAAAACACATGGTTGGTACTTCCCGATTACATGATTGAAGTCACAGCACTTATCATCCGGGTGACTGTGGGAACTGAACTGCAGAAGAACTCCCAATGGAGAAACTCCATTGAGAGTTCATCTGCAGTTCCACTGCGATCCCGGGGCAATAGAGGTTAATTAACCTCTAGTGCCCAGGGATCCAGGGATTCCCAGGGCTGCAAGAATGAATGCAGCCCTGGGAATCCTCCTGTAATGATTTCTCCCATCTTCTGATGCCAGAGGCATTCTCGCTCATCCCTAAGTCCCAAGAGCACCAAACTGATCTGTAGGTGACCACCCTTTGCACATGGCTGTGGCTACCCTTTAGCCAAGTGTATTTCTGCTTTTGGAAACCTGCCCCCAGCTGCATACAGCCCCCTGCAAAAAAAAATGGTTCCCAACCGCTCCTTTTCACTTGCATGAAAGAGGTTGGGACTGCAATTAAGCCAGCAGCAGAATACTGTGGCTTACTGCAGTCTGAAATGGCCCTAAATGTTCTCTTCTTGCCTTTCAAGCCAACACTCCCTTCAACATTCTTCTATGAATTCAATCTGACCAGAGCTTACGCCTTACCAAGGAAGGATCCAAAGGCCATTTAGATCTTTGCACTGTGTTAATACACATTCACTGATGTTGTGTGGTAACATGTGCTCAGTGAGGCAGTCTAGCCAAAATAAATAGCCAAAAAAGCAAAGACCTTTTTGATTTTGTACACCATAGTGAACAGCCCTGCATTGATATATGTTGCAGTGTTCTGTAACACAGGTGCATTAGGGTACCATGAAAAGATGTAAGTGTAATGGACCCTCATCAACCCTCCTTTACCACATATTTACAGGTTCCTCATAGAATGCAGAGTTACTTAAGGATCACATCTAAGAACTACTGAAAGCTTAAACACGAACTTAGTCAATTGATACTTTGTTCTTCAAAGGGGATCAAAGCTGAAGTTTTTGTACATGATGTCATACTAACAAACAACATTAGATCTTGCAAAATTCTCAACTTTTTAGCCTTAGCCTTTCACTGAAGACTGCAGTAGTCCCTGAGTTAAGGACATCCGACTCCTAGATACAAACAGGGCTTCCCTGCTTTCTCCTCTGCAGGACGGTGGTTTGAGGGGTGGTTTGGGGGGAGAGCAGTTTGCATGACTTACAGAAGAAATCTTTTACTAAACCCAGCTGAGATTGTGGGTGATCTTAGGAACTGAGCTGATCTGTAACATTTTGTATCTCTTTAATGACCAAGACCAACTATGAAGTTGTTTCTTTTTGCATATCAAAACACTGCTTGCTCCAGAAGTTAATTAATGTCTAGACTCTAGACATTTTTTTTTGCTTTGTTTGTGATTAACTCACAGTGAGGATTTTATACATTAACTGACACCATGCTGCCTAATAATATGTTTAGACAAACATCTGTCCTAATTGCATTTATTAAAATATTGTACCTTTTCCGAGTTAGATACAACTTCAACTTAAGAACAAGAACCGTCCCTAACTCGTATGTAACCCGGGGACTACCTGTACCTGTACAAGTCTAAGCTAAAGATGTCACTGTACATCTACCTATCAAGAAGTGAAATGTACATGTTGTGTCCATCATCTGCATGCATGTCCTTGGCCAACCATTGCATTCATGGTTCTTAAGGTTGTTTGTTCTTTGTGCTTTTGCAGAAGATCTTGGGTCATTGATAGGATCTTGGGTATTTGATAGATAATTTTTTTTTCTATTCTGTTTAGCTTTCCTTTCAGGGTTGTTCTTTCTTTTTAAGTGTTTTTCAATTATGTGGAATAAGTAATAAATATTTTTAAGATCACTAATGATGTCATGTTTGATTATTAATAATCCTGCAATTCTCTTCACAATTAATTTGCTGTTTTGTGTGTGTATGTTGCTTAGTCTAATTTCTACACAAGTATTATTATATTGTTTCCTTAGTACATCTCTTAGTATATCTCTGACTCACTAAGAGATCTGCAGTCTGACATTGGGGGTTAATTTAATAACTAGTTTAATTACATATGCAATTACTCACACTACAATTTCATGAAACATGTAACAAAATGCACGTTCCTACGTTGTACTATTTTCTCCCCATCACTGATTGCAAATATATTTTATATACAGCGAATGATACTAATTTAAAGAATCTTACGTGTTTCTAACACTTACCGAGCATCTGACACAAAAAAAAGGTTGCCCAGAGGGTATTACTATTGATTTTGTGACTTTGCCAGGCGAGAAGAATAAAAAATAATTTACGCTTTGTACAACCTGCAGTATTGTCGCTTTTATGTACATATAAAATTGACCAGAATTGATTGTCATACCATTTAAATTAATAGAAAAGCTTCATGACAAGAGGCAGGTAATTTAATTTTCACCCAGAAGGTACATTATATGTGTATATGGCTGGAATCTTCCACTAGATAGAAAGATGCCAGAAGCACAAATATCGAACCTTTTATTCGACTTAATTAACCTTAAAATTAAATAATGACAAGTACCAAATTGTTACAGTGTCACAGTGTAAGATCAACAAAGAGAATCAAACTAAGGTCAGTGAGTCAAATCTTGATTCCAGTACGGGTGAAGCATATCTAAACATACACGGGCTCATTTAATAAAGCAGTGCAAAGAACAATGATGTTGGGCAAGGTGCAATAACCCATTGCAAATAGATTTTATTTGTGAGCAATACAAGCAGTAAAAGACCAACAGAGATGGGTTTTTTATGGGTTACTGAGCTTTACACATTGCTATTTACCCTGTAAAAGTGGAGTCCAATAAAAAATGATAGTTCAATTTCCAGTGGAAGCTGGATGGTGTAGAACACCTAATGTCTTCCTATGTGCTGTGAGGAGGTTCCAGTCTCTGCTTTTTAAAATCTTTGTTTTATGTTATAAAACTTTACCAGTAATGGTAATGGGCTAATATTGGAATAATGTACATAACCACATGTGTATGGAAACATTGCAGGGAGCAGTGGTCAGTAAATTCTATAATTTCCTAGGAAATTAACAAGGCATATCAACAATTCAGCCTGTTTCTTTGAAAAATATAAATGCCTTCTTGCATTGCTCAATTAAAAATCAAAAGTGTCATAGAAATTTCATATTTTCAGGGTACACAGGAGACCTTGAGAGCTGATATTACCCTCCTGGGGGTTCATTTCTGTCTAGATTTATGTCCAAAAGCGGTATATTGTTTTTCATGAAAATTTATTTTACAGTATAATATATTAGTATGAGTATAATAAAGTTTGAAACACAAAATCATGTCAAAATAATAAATTAAATAAAATTTAAAAAAAATACGTATGTTATTATAACTAGAAACATTTCAACTGAATTTTATTTTTAATTAAAACTAGTCTAGTTTTAAACATACGTCTAATGTTTTGTTTTGTTTTGCAATGTGGCCCAGCGACCTTCAGATGAAAAAAGGTTGGGCACCACTGCTCCAGTGCATTCCTACAAAAAAATACCTGGTGCAGGCCAATTTCATACGTTTGTATAATCCATCATCTCATTTCTTATTGAGCGCTTGATAGAAATAGGGTAGTTTGCATTAATAGGAACAGGGGCCGCCACAGTGGACCATTACCATTTGATAAAAAAAAATGTACCCACTTAAGCTACCTGAAAACAGTCTTTTTTAGTATAGCAAAAAATTAGATTGGTGTTTGTACTGCTTTACATAAGAAAAATATACATTCTGCAGCCATATGTGTACATTGTTGCTAAAACGGTTCATGAAAATCCAACTGTTTGATTGTACAGATTTAAGGCACCCCTGTTATTGAAGGATTAGGATGTTGTCTTCATAACCGCATAAAAAGACCCTAACCTGGTATTTTTGTATTTTTTTTTTTTTTTTTTACACAAAGGGCTCTATTTATAAATCAGGGAATCGGACATTTCCACAAACATCCCTTTATTGGAATCTTCTAGGTCCATGTGTTTCATTGGCAGTAATTGATTCCCACCAGAAAATGTCTGAATGAATGTTAGATTCACTGTTTTAGCTCAAAGGGTACTCAGACAATAGACACTCTAGAAGAGAGAGAGAGGGCTTTGATGATCAGGCTAGAGATTTGCTACTAGGATTTTCTATCCTGTTCATCGGCACATTGCAAGTGAACACAAAATAATTTACCGAAGCTTTTTTCTATATTTTTTTTAAAACAAGTAATAGATGTAATTTATTCATGTAATTTCATAAAACAGCAACAACAGAAGTATGAACTGGTAAAACAGGAATAAAGTTCTGTTAAATGCAACATATATAAAAATATATATGTTATACAGTTGACAATAAATATCCTACAACCTTTTGAAAATTCTGGATTTTTAAAAGTTAAACCTATCCCCACACACAGGCCAGCCTTCCTCTTGCAGCACCCCCAGACATCTGGCACAGTTCCAGGGAGCAGGCAGCAGGGCCGTCTCAACGTGTATTTAGTTTAGCAAGAAAGACCTAACAGCTGTTTCTGCAGAACAGTGCCATCAAAACATAAGTGGCCAAACAGTGTACTGCAGTCCCTATATTGAAAATGCAATCTGAAATAATGCCAGGTAACTGAAGGAAACAGATTATCAATGGTCGGATTTTCGTTTGTCAACTGTATATAAAAAATAAGTTTAATGTAATAAAAAACATTTAAAGGGATTTAGCCTTAATCTGATATGATAAAAAGGACCTTTTGCTTTACTCCTGTTCTCAAAAACCTTAATATTCTTTATGATGGCTAAAATATTTGATTATTATATTCAATTGAATGCAATTGAGTTTATTTCTATTATGTTCAATTCAAGATACAATATAGTTTTTTTTTCAATGTCATTTGGATTTACATATATATATATTAACGTTGAAAAAACTGAATGGATGCAGGTGAATTTAATATTCATTTTAAATACACTGATGAAGATGAATGGTGACCTGTATTGTTATCATTGTGTATATCCTATACAACCAGTTCAATGTCAACATACACTGGAGAAATAATGCAGCAAATCACCTGCCAGATTTGTTTAGAAGAATGAATCTTTATTAACATAAGAAATGTTAAAGGTCAAAACTCCAAACACCCTTTACAATTAATTCTGTAATGTAGATGCTTTTCCAGAGCTACATGATAACATGATAACAGAACGTGTGCGGCGAAGCTGAGTTTTTCTCTGAATAAAACACAGATCTACGCCCAAGTCTTGAGATGCTTAGTTCAATAGCCTCAGCTTGGCAAAGGCAAGCCATTCAACTTCCATTGTTAAATTATAAAGAGCAAGCAGGTCACCGAGGTGACTTACAAAAAGGCAGAGAAACAGAAAACAAGAATAGCCAAGCTTCTCATAGCGAAATAAAGAGAATCTACCATCTTGCTTGTGAAAAAAAACTACAAGACATCAAAAGGAACTGGAATGTAACATTTTCTCTTACTTTATTTCGTTTGGTACAAAAAGTTTTAAAAGCGATAACAAAGCAATTTTTTTTCTGAAGTAGTAGTCCTCCTGTGATTAAAGGGATACTGTGGTGTATTACAGAAAAGTCTGTTCTGAGATTTCATAGCGACACTTACCTGAAAGTAATTTCACACCTCAGTTTTATATTGTTAAATTTTACATAGTTTTTTTGTTATATTCAGTTTGTGGGAATTTCCCTCTAGTGACTGTCTTCAAATTAAACAGTGCCATCAAACTCACTCATACCACGCCTAACATCCACCAGCCAATTGGAAGGCCGTTGCCAGTTGCTAACATACACGGTGGGTAGCCTTCCTATTGTTATTTTTGTTGTTGTTCTTCCAATTGTTGTTTTTTTAGCAAACCACTTTTAATAAGTCACAAGCACTTTAAAGCAGTTGCAATACTTTTTTGTAAATTGCCTTGAATACTTTTTTGTAATCTGCTTTCACAGGAAAAGCTACAGATTTCATACTTTTTTTAGTGAATGGGTAAATGCTCCCAGATCCTGTTCACTATGGATTTAGAAGAATTCTTTAAAATGTGCCTTACCCATTAAAGAGGAACTTATTTAGGGAACCATAAAATGGGTTGCAATGAATATTAGCAAACAGGAAATGTTCAATTAACTAATCCCAACCCTATCCCTATCAGCCATGAACTAATGATAATGCTAACTGCCTTGAACGTTAGTAACTAGTTGGGACCTGGATGCTAATATTATTAGCTTTGGCTGGTGGTGTGACACTTACCTCTTCCTCGCTAAAGCACAGGCACCTCTATCTTCCGCATTCCATGCAATTCTGGGCCCTGGCATACCTGCTCTTCCAGATTTAATCAGTATCACCCCTCCCACTGTCCAATCAGGGAATAGCCTCTAAATCACCCTTGGCTATTTATCTAGCTCAGACACAGCTCTCAGCGTTTGTGCAATGTGTCTTCACTAGTGCCGAGCTCCTTATCTCTGTTGAGCATTTCCTGTATACCTGTTGGCTAATTCAGTGCTTCCACTGTCCAGCTCCTGTGTAAACCCCTTGTTGTCCAGTCTGTTGGTTCCTAGCCCATTTCCTTGTACTCTTTCAGTGTTCCTCTTTGTCTGTGGTTATCACTTGTGAAATAGGAAAATAATGTGAACAGAGAGGGGTTCATTTGGCAAAGAAAGATATTTAAATGTATTTGTTTAACCAACATGAAAGGTGCAAATCACATCAGAAACCAATCACAGAAACACCAAACAGGTGATTTAAAACATATTTACTCTAAGGGATCCCTAAGCCTCCATAGGCAGGGAAGTGCCTTGCTAACCAAACAATCAGTTGTCTGACTGGGAGTTGCAACAGGAAGAGATCCCCTGAAGAAGCCTTCTGACGAAACGCATTGAGATAGAGACTTCTAAGCCTTTTCTTTATATCTGGCCGAAGCATTATGAGGCTGGCAGTTCCAAAATTGACAAGATAGTTAGAGTCACATCTTCCACATTGTACTGTTATCACTTGTGCCTACTGTTGCTTCCTGTGTTTTCACGGAGCCCCGGCATTTGACCCCTGGCTTGTGACCTGACTTCTATTGCTTGCTGCCTGCCTCAACCCCAGCCTTCCTTGACAATTCTTCTGCTTAGTGATTTGGTACTGTGTATAGTCCTGTCCACTTTGGTGTGCCCTAGGACCACAACCTGGCAGTAACCAGCAGCATTACATCCTCACCACTAGAGGCTCTGGAGAAGACCTGATAACTGCTTAGACTTGGCACCTTGGCCCTTCTCAAGGCTCACACCACTCCCGTGCAAGCCGCAGCACACCCTTTGTGGCCCTGTCTCCCTAAATGTGGCAGGTGGTTGTAAAGGGTGGTACAGCTTAGCAACAGGCGCCAATCGGAGGCCTTTTTAAGGTTTATTGAATAGGTTACCCTCTAACAAATTCAAAGATTGTTCCCTGAATCTGTAGTAAATGGTACTCTGGCATGTTCATCCTGTACTACTCAACAGTATTTACCAAAATTAGTATAAATTAAAAGCAGATTGCAAGAAAAATATACATTCTGAAGCCAAATATGTGTACATTGTTGCTATAACTGTCCATGAAAATCATACTGTTTCTTAATACCTTGAATAGCTTTATGGAACCGCAAGCATGATGTTTAAGGATTAGAATGTTGTCTTCATAACCACATAAAAAGACCCTTAACCCTTTTAGTTGTGTTTTTAGCCTGTAAGGCCCTCTTCATGGCCACAGTCTGACTGTTGACTATTGTACACAGAGCCAAAAAAGGTGATCTTCTACCATGGGCTTCATCTTCTTGGCTCCATATTAGATGGTGTCATCTGTTGGAGCATGCAAAGAAAGACAGCAGTGAATCCCCTCTGCTGGCTCATTTTAAAACCATGAGTTGCTAGTAAAGGTACACCTGTGGTTGAACTGCCGAGGTCTGGAGGTCTCCTGAAATAAATGTAGAATCCTTATGTTAAGAGTGACTCCTAATGTGAAAGGGGGCTCTGAAAGAGATGGTCAATAGGATGCAGAAAATTCTACTGTTGTGCAAATCAAACACACATTTATGCCAATTGTCCAGAATACTACTACGGAGTTCTATTGGCTTAATTTCATATCAGTGAAATAAGTATTGAACTTGCTTGTGATTTGCATAAAATTATGAAATTTCTGCATCCTATTGACCTTCTGTAAACTCCAACATAACCACATTTTGATAGGGAAGGGTGCAAGGAGTTTCTTGTGTAAAGAGGAATTTGACGGGGGCTATTAATGTAAAAGAGAAAACCCGGCTATAAAGAGCCACAGCTGGTGTTAAGGGGGTTTTCATGTGTAAAGGAGCTTGCCCTAAATACTGGGAGCCTTGTCAAAAATCAGGAAGATGACAATAGGCCCTTAGCTAGAAAGCCAACAGCGTGTTAATGCAGATTTGCCAGGAAACAGTAAACAGGTATAAATAAATTCTTGACCAGGCTAAAACTGAGAATAGAATGAAGAATGGAACAATACCTTTCTTCCTAAGACACCAAGAGGTAAAAAAAGTTAGAGGGCCTAGAGAGGATACACTTTCATCAGTGAAGCTGGGTGATCCATCAAACCTGGAATTGATCTGGTCTAGGACTGAAAACATTTGCTAACAAATGGCAATGAGAATATTAGTTCTGGGAGAACTTACTCTTACTTCTTACTTACTTACAAAATCTTTATATTTCCTTTATTAACGCTCCTTCGGTATGTTATGATTTTTTTTTTACTGAAAAAATATATTAAATTTAATCCCTAAATAATCTGGATTGTGACCATCATTCACCTAACTTCAACAGACATAGAGTATGCAAAAAAAATTATTCAATGGTTTGCTGAGTTTCTCAGCATTGGTTCTGGTATGAACAGCTGAGGAATGCCATTTATCTAGATGTGTGTGATAAATGTAATTCTCTCTGTAGGTTGCTATTCTGTTAAATGGACCACTGAACTCTACTTCCTCACCACCCTTGTTCCTGCCTATATGTTTAAGGGGGTTTTCCATCTTTAGATGACATAAATTCATTGGTTTGTGCAATATATCCTGCAGCTTTCATACAACACATTGCTTTTTTCTTCCCAAATCCTTTTCTTTGCTCTGTGGCTATACATTAATATACTGAAACGCAAACACACATTTTCATTGCCCTGGGATACTTTTGATATAAAGTCAGTGGATATTCTAAAAGAATACCGCAGAGCTGAATTATATTCTAAAATGATGGAAATAAATAATTCTGTATGAATATATACATTTGTAACTAAAACAGAGAATGAATCTGAAAAGTAAGTAAATGAATTTTAAAGGTTAAAGAAAACTTGTAAGGTTATATCATCTGAACAAATCTACCAACACTGCAGGGCTCTTTCCACTTAGAGGTAACCCCTCCCCTGAATTACCCTACCCTTCCTTGAATATAGTCACTACCTGCTAATACTGACCAGTTACTAGAGGCTCTCACTTTTACAGGAAATACTTTATAAGCATGAGCATGGATTAGATACAAGTTGAATGCTGCATACATTAAAGTTCCCCAAGGAACTGAACTGTGGAAACTGACTACAGAAAATACCTAGCAGAGAGTCTTTTCCCCATTAGCAAAGCACCAAGCTTTGCTCCATATTGTGCCCTTGTGTAAATGTGGCTGTATTGCTATAAGCAGGGTTGGGTGTCCTCATGCCAGAGGTGCCCACCCAATCACTGGTAGTCTAATGACTGATGAATAAATATTCAGGAAGTTGACAAGGACATATCTACAAAGTAAGTATACTATGCTTCAAAGTAAGGGACTATGCTTCACAGTCAGGAATATCCTTGCACCGCAGGTCATCAGGTACAGGTTCCTTTCCAGCAAGAAGACCAGTAATTAGCAAAGTAGTAACCAAAACTCATTTTAAGTCCTTCAAGACTTGTGAAACTATGAAGCTCAAAGCAATGGATTGTTTAGGCACATACAGTGCACCCCTAATTTACTCTCTCTTTCACTCTGAGTAAAACCACAGTGTTAATCACATGGTCCAACCCACCTCCTCCTCCCCCATTTCTGACTACAGTGCTGATCAACTGACCCTACTCATCTTCCTCATTTTTTGTGGTCAGCAGACGGCCAGTGGATACACACAGGGAACCTATGGCTAACCTGGAATACATTTCTTAAACGTAATTTGCTATCTGCAAATGTTTTCAATCCTGGACCAGATCCACTTAAGGTTTGCTGAAACACCTAGGCTCATTGATGTAAGTGTATCTTCTCCAGTCTTAGAAAGCTTGGAAAGTTTGTTTCCACAGTGTGTAGTGAGAATTTAATTTCAATGAAATTTTCTTGAACAATAAATGGTTCTTGGAGGAACCTTGTGCAATATTCAGAGGTGAAGAGCAGTGTGCAAAATGATTGTGGAGTCGAGAACAATTTGTTTCATACTAAAAATCCATAGAAAAAAAACTACCAACATTTCAAGTCAATGAATTCCTCAAACCCATCTGAGTCCATCATTTTTTCATGTTACGGCTATAAGTAAACACAGTCACTGAGGATAATTAAATTCATAATGATAAGCTTACACCCTTGTGGCAACACTTTGGAAAGGGATCATTTCTGTGCCTGCACATGTTCATGTGTGCAAAGCCAGGTCAATGTTTTGGCAAGTTTAGTCTGGAGGAACTCATATGGTAAACCCAGAGCTGTAGTCTTAAACTTTTTAAAGCTCTAAAGAAGAGGTCCTAAAATTCACTGGATTTTCCCCTCTAGATCTATATAATAAAATTTATTTCTCTGGCCTTTTTTTTTCACTGCATGCTTATCCATCAATAACAGCCCAAACACCAAGACATACAAACCCTTTAGCAGTAACCTGCTCTGTCCCTGTTTTCTATATTCTGTGTATTAATAACATGAACAAAATTCTAATAATATTACAACTGATAAAAAATACAGTTTCAGTGATATAATATAAAAAAATTCCAAAAACGACTGAGACTTAACATTTTTTACTAACTCGCAACAAAGTTGAAAACTGTGACCATGAAAGCTACATTGCCTAATATATATGAAATTTCTTTTAGACATTCTGCTTGCTGTTCCACTGTTATGAATAGAAGTGATGACTTACCTTCCAGCAAAGACTTAGCTTCAAAAGTACAAGTAATGACTTGGGAAAGTGTAATAGCATTATATAGCACGTACCAGCAATTCATAATCAGGCTCTAGAGATGTAATTGCCTATGGCACAACCTACTCTAAACGAGGAAAACAGCATGTGATTTAATGTAAAAGTTCTAGATAAAATCGAAGTGAAATGCATAAATTAAAGATAGGAGTGACGGAATGAAAAAAAAATCTTTGCAAAAATTAAAATACAGAAAGATTAGAACCTAAATATTTTCTTTTTTCCCCCTTGCAATATTTGTTTCAATAGGCCAGACAGATGAAATAAGAACACATAAAACACACTTACTTTACTTACATGCTGTTGAGGTTTTATAGGACAAAAGAGTTGTAAAGTTGTAGCACCAGTGAACAAAGTTTTAATACATTCACACAGGGTGACCGGGGAGACTCAGCTTTCCTTTTTGCAGGCGCACACTGCAGTACATCCACCTGTTTCCTATTGGTCAGAGGGATATCCTGCCTCAGGCATTGCAGGGAAGGATCCTCATACAGCCAATCAGCATAAAGGCAGGCTTAGGCCTGCCTAGAAATCCAACGATCCTTCCTGCCAGACGCTCAGTCACTCACACCGCAGTGCTGGCTCTTAACCTCCCTGGTGGTCTGATTATATCAGTGTTTTTAAATGTCAAAGCGGTACATGTCAAAGCGGTACAAGCATTTGACATTTAAAAATACTTGTTATTTTAAATGTCCCGCCAGCTCTCGTCACCCAGCCACACGCATCTGGCCTTCCGTCCTGATATTCACATGCCGGAGACACAGATACTAGTCAGGCATCACCAGGGGCCAAAGATACCAGGCGGGTATCGCCAGGGGATGCAGATGCCGAGCAGGCATTGCCGGAGGACCCCGCAGACTCGTGGAGACCAGGTAAGCTTTAAAATTTCCTTTACATATCCACCCGAAATGTGGCTTGGGGTTACTGCTTTTGGTACTGAAAATAAACCCGCCAGGGAGGTTTAAGAACCAGTGTCTGTAGATTTGACAGCAGCAATAGTGAGTGATACTGTACCATTCACTGTAACCCTTGAGACTATCGTTGGTGGAAGCTACTTGTAGCACCTTCCTCAAGGCAGAGGAAGCTGCAACCTAATGCCAGACTGAACCTAGACTAAGTATTCTTGTGGGTGGTTACACATGTCATACCCTCACACCTTTCTGGCTAACCTCTAACATACCATAGGGTCTCTCATTCCTCTAACTGGATCCTGATCCCTGGACTTCCCTTTAGTTTTACATTATAGGTGAAAAAATAGCTGGAGACATACATCAGTTCTGTTTAGTTTGCTTAAGCACTATTTGTCATAAATGTTATCCATATTGTTTTATCATAGTTTCATTCTTTTTTTTTTCTTTTGCTTACTTTGTTTTTTCTTTTTTATTTCTCTACTGATTTTCTCTAGTCTCTTTAGAAAAACATCCTGGCTACATGCCCTTGCTACGGTGTCATCTGCTGATTGTTCCTCTGCATTCCAAAAGCAACTGTAGAACACATCTTTTTTTAAAACACCTTAACTTTATTGAAAAAATAAAAAGGATAAACAAACAAATGAACATTCAAAAAAGTACAAACCAAAATATACAGAGAGTATACAAAGTGTAATTAGAGCCTGAGTAACATGACATAATCATAAAATCAAATATATATAAAAAGAAAAACAAAGGGGAAAAAGAAATAAAAATATAGGG
>NC_092858.1:159798081-159804600 GCF_032062135.1 Pyxicephalus adspersus | reverse complement strand
TTTTATAGAAAAATGAAAATAACTTTTAAATTACTTTACCCTGGTAAAAATGACATGAAATATTAGGGAGTGGATTTAAAAAATACTTTAATGGAAATCTGTACTTTGCTTATGTAGGGTTAAGCAACACAAAAAGTTTATAGTAACCCCAACTGCAGTATCTCCCTACCTTCTTTTTAATCACCCACAGATGCATTGATCTGCCATAGCCAAACAAAATGCACGATTCTCAGCATAGGTAAGTCACTGACACACTTCTATTCATCTCACAAAAGATATGAATCTTTAGAACTGACTTTTGAGCCAACCATAGCTGCCACATTAGCATCGGATGTCCCCAACCCCTTGAAGGCTCTATGTCTTACCTAAGAACTTCTTTTCTCCTCTATCTCTTTACCTTATGTGACTGAGAGGAGATCATGTTTTTATGTGTCATCAGAATGTGTCCTACATGTTACCCGTCTCTGCAGAAACAACAGACTTTCACTATTCTCTATAAAGAACTCTGCATACTCACCATATTAAAATGAACGTTTTAGTAAATGCCAATAAAGTGGAGCTTTCAGGCTGCATAGCTGTAATTTTGTAGACAATCACAAAGCAACCAGAGATGATCAAAGTCAGCAAATTGTGAAAACCACCAAGAACTACCCAGGAACCTGGATTTACATGATAGTGTCATCTCATTCCCTGTAGCGCTATTTATTCTGGGTAATGACTGATATATCTGCATCTTTCTCAAAAGAAAGGAGATAAATGAATGGAATCCAGAGGAATACTATAACCCTCATGGGAGGTAATTATTACCTCTTTTAAAACCTCCTCTACTGGTTCACAGAAAAAGCTAGTGTGTTTTAATGGTCACATTGCTTTACCAGGTTTATTCACCAGATGGGGCTGCAGGAGAGAGACTTTCTTGCAAAGGTGACACATTCAAAGCAGATGGTTAGGTATACCAATGTAGTTTGATTGGAAAATCCCTTTAATAATTTGTAGAATATATTATATAGAACTTTTTAGTGTTTTTTCAATAAGAAAATATACTTTCAGCCAAGACATGTCAGAGCTTGAGAAGTCACTACATACTAAGTAAGCCTATTAGCAAACAAGCATAAACATTTTCAGCTTTTTCTGTAATTATCCTCTTTTAGTTCTTAAAGCATGCTAATAGTTTTATTTGCTAATAAAGGGAATTTTGCACCATTAAAACAGTTTTCCACTAATAATTACCATGTATTAGCATTAAGCTGTGTTATTTAATGATGCTCAATGATCATAGCTCAGCAGTGACCATTTAGGGGGACAACTTTATGAATGTTTGTTTGCAGTTCTTGGTCCTTTAGCGATCTGGCATCGATAGATGATATTGTGGAACACTTTTAGTGGCTCATAGATGATACTCTCCAAAAAACATTGTTTGTACAGAGCTTTACTAGGAATAGTAAAAAGTATGCTCTGTAAACTGTCCCTGTATACTGTATATATACTGTAGTATTATTATTATTATTATTATTATTAATAATAATAAACAGTATTTACATAGTGCCAACAAATTACACAGCGTGCAATAAATAGAGCTGCAAATGACAGATACAGACAGTGACACAAGAGGAGGAGAAGACCCTGCCCGGAAGAGCTTACAATCTAAGAGGTGGGAGAAGTAGCACATAATAAGGGATATATATATATATTATTTTTATTATTATTAAACAGGATTTATATAGCACCAACATATTACACAGTGCTGTATATTAAATAGGGATATATTTATAATATATTTATTTATTGATATCAGTGCCATGGCCTCACAAAACGTGATCATCCTTGGCAACCTTGGCAACCTTGGTGGCCTGGCTGGTACCCTTGGCGTAAATATAAATATTGTGACAGAGTGTCCCAAAAAGTGCAATAATGGCTCCAGGGAATAGAAAGTGGTAATTGATGTATAGGTTTTGAGGAGAAAACCAGGTACTTTAGGGCCCTGGAGCTGGTCAAGGGAGTGAAGGGGTGGGTTGCTTGGCCCAACCCAACCCTGATTTGGGTTATATGCACCTGCACTCAGGTACAATAAAAGAGGGGAATTTGATCAGCAAGAGGCTGAGGTAAATTTCATCAGCAAGAGGCTGAGAGAGAGCCAGAATGTATTCCAGGCTGACAGAGAGCCAGAGTTGATTCCAGGCCGAGAGAGCCAGGGGGTTTCAGGTTGAGAAAGAGCCAGAGGGTTTCTAGGCCAGCGGCCAAACAGTACTACAAAACTGTGAGTGGAACAGTACTGATATAGTTGAATGTGTTAGTAATAGAGGGCACCTAAGTGAGGTAACCAGATGCCTAGCCAGGCTACTGTTTATTATTTTGTTGTGAAGTGCTGGAGACTGTGCTGTAACACTTGCCTAATCAAAAAAAAACTGCTGTTATTTTGGACTTTTGGAGTCTACTGCCTCTAAACTGCCATGTAAGCCACTTGTTACCATGAGCGATCCTCCTGTGCTATGCCATATTTATATATATATATATATATATATATATATATGTGTATATATATATATATATATATATATATATATATATATATATACCCTTTTTTATATTATTATTCCTCTTTTTCTCTAAGTACAACATCAAACAACCATCTAATTTACCAGGTGAATTACCCTGAGAATTGTTTAAACCTATGGCAGAGTGCTTACACGGAAAACCAATGCGGTACAATAAAACTGTTCTAAAGACACAAAGTCTAGTATTTTTCCATTAAAATCCTCAACAAAATTTGTGGTTATCGAAATTGTCAATTCTTATTTATCTGTTAGGAGTTTTTTAATCAATAACCTTTCAGGCCTGGTCCTGAAGACATCATTTTAAGGCTTAGTTACCCTGTGCTTGGAGTCATGTCATGTCCAATAACACTGCATGTAGGTTATTGCAATACATTCTGCATCTTTATCCCATTGTTTACTGTCTGTCTCTGACTGCGTGTTTCTTTGAAGGCTGGACATTGTTCTCTGCCTTAGGAGAACAAGTAGATTCCATGGTAACAACATCCGCTATCTCCGGCGAATTCATCTTTATAGCTGCTGTATATGATGTATGTAAACCTTTCTGGATCTTTGACTTACAAACTAAAGGGTAATGTACATTGTATAGTTGGAGAATTCACTACTAATAATTATTATTTGTGTAAAAAAGAGGGAAGAAATGCACTGATTGCAATAGATGGTATGTCCAGTAAAACCATACATTAAAGTATTAATATAGTTTAAGAACAAATTGGAAAGAATGCAACTTTAAATGAATTTCCTCCACTGCACTTTATACAGGTACTGCTGGGATTACCCATTTTCACGTAAACCTTTACTGTTCTTGGTATGATATGTGACTACTATTGCTGCCCTCCTTCTAAAAATGCCAGTTACTATGTTGACTCTGGTTTGAACACTTTCTGCTTAAACATAACTGAACAAGAAAAGTAAAAAGTTCTTATCTACAAACAATGCAAATATATATAGGCTGCATAACCATAAGTCCCTGTTGTAGGAAAACTTTACTGTTTGATGTTCTTTACATCTGCTGTCAGATTCTGCTCCTCCTCTGACACCCTTCAGTCTTTTTTAGGGCTTTAGCCTTGTACAGATGCTCAATATTTGTTGCTTGGAACAATTCTTGGTAATCATTTCTGTTGACAGTAGAAGTGCAGATCCATATAAAGTCACCTGGGATTCTCTACACAATTACAGTGCAGGGGATCTGTCATTTAGTGCCAGACGTGCAACAGCTTACGTCAGCAAGTTGTCATGATTGACTATGGATTTACATTGCTAGATGATGTAATTGACTATGGATGTACTTCAGGGTAATGAATAAACTTTTATCAAATTCTTTCCAATTGTTCTAATTTTAAAGATGGGTAAGTATATGTTGTGTTTTTATTTCAATAAAATACTTTTGTACGGTCATTATTTTCTTTCAACTGTTTTTGGAAATGGATAAAACATACAAATGCACTTTTTTTGATTGATGGAGTGGGCAGAGTTTGAATATTAAGGAAGACCTTAGGCAGTTGCCTTGAAACTGCAAATGGTATTAATATTTTGTAGTTAATGGAAAAGAAGGTATGTTTTTTTTTGTGTGCCTATATTACTATGGTATTAGCCAAACCCTAAAGATTACAGTCAAAAGACAAACAAACAAAAGGGTTTTTTGGCTGGTTATATTAAAAGGGGTTTTGAATCAGTATCAGTGAAGTGATACAGTTAAAAGTACATAATACAAAATACAATTAGGTTTTATCCCAACCTCATCAAGTCAGGCGAGGTTACTCAGAATGTTATACTATACAAGTACTTTTAGAAGTACTTTCAGTGGACAAACTACTGGACTCAGTGCCAATGCTGAGCTTACTTTATGAAGCATTCCATTTCAGGTTTGCTGGATTCTCCCATGATAGTCTGTCTTCTCCAGTCTTGGAACTCATTAGTGAAGCTGGGTGATCCAGCAAACCTGAAATGGATCTGGTCCAGGATTGAAAACATTTGCTAGCAAAAATCCAATCCAGGTTTGCTCGATCACCCATCTTTATTGATTAAAGTGTATTCTCTCCAGTGTTGGTGAGCTTTAATAAATCAGGACCAATACATCAGGTCCTATATGTAAACAAGAGAAGAAATATGGCCAAGGTGAGTATCCATTTAAGTATTGTATTGTAGTAAAACTATATGCTCATTTAGTTCTTTGGCTGAGAATACAAATAATGTATATTATAGTACTTTTACTATAGTATTGTATATAGCAGCGATCCTCAACCATGGTTCTGTGAAATCCAAAGGCTCCTCCAGAGGATGCTGGGAGTTCTTTGTACTGTGGCCAGCAGCTTGCCTCTAGTGATGCTTTGTGTTGTGGTAAAAGTGGTAAGAATAGAGGGTCAATTCTTCCCACTGGCCACCAATTGTTTTTTTTCCAATGACCCCCAATAAATTGGGTTCCTCAGAATCTGAATATTATTTTAGAGATTTCTCAAGGGGTAAAATGTTTAGAAAGTCTTCTATATGGTATGGATATGAAGAATCACTCAACTTGTAGAACTAAACCAAAAAAACAAAAATTCCCCTCACTTTTACTTCCGCAGGGATTCAGATTCCTCCAGCACTGTCCTCGTTTATGTCCAGCACCCTCCTGAAATCCAATTTCCTCTTGGCTCCGGGTACCACCATCTTCCTCCCTCTTTTTTTTCTTCTGGCTACATCACCTGATCTCACAATGCACAGGAACTAGATCAGGTGATGTAGCCAGCTGAAAATAGGTGAGTTTTTTTTTTCATTACAGGAAAAAGCCCTTATTTCCTAATACAGGAGCAGACAGAAGTCTTCTGGGATAAGTGACGTGGGAATCCTACAGTAAATCTCTACAGTAAAGACAGAAGGGTCTTCAACTTTTTTAAGACATAAAAAGTGTTAATTTAATTAATTTTTGCATAAAGGGGTTGTGTACCATTTTATGTAAAGTAAAAATTATGGTGATAGGTTCCCTTTAACAACTCAGCCTAAAGAGCTTTTAGAAAAAATGTGCATAGGCAATCTATTAGGGTGAAAATGTGGTTCCACAATTCACCTCAGCTTCCTTGGATACAGTTTAATATAGGGTATATATGGTATTTAAATCCTTCAATAAATCCCAGTATCCTTGTTATTTGCACTGCACATATTCCTGTATATTTACAATTCCCTTTCAGGAGAGAGATACAAGCCACAATGTTAGGCATTACAGTTAAAGTTATTTTAATACTTAATGCGCATAGAATTTCTAGCCATGGTCCATAATCTTTACAATTATTGCTCTACTCCTAAAGAGGTTTAATGGTGTTTAAGTTTTCAAAGGTAACTTTGACCTTTTTAAAAGTCACATTCTCCTGAAGATTAGAAAGTTTTATCTTTCCTAAAATAAAACAAATTCAGAAACAACTTTTTCATGAATTAGTCACAAAATCTTTTGTAATAAAATCCAAATTTAGTAAATATTCAGAAGGTGCTTACAGGAAGATTTTAGTTTTGATTAAATATTAATATCATATACTAGGAAAAGTGTGCCCATTCTAAGGATATGGTAAATATTGCAGTCTTTCCTATTGCTACAAATAATTCCTTTCTGTTAAAAGACAATTGTGTTCTTGTAACATCTCAGCTTCCCTTAACTTATAGCAAATTTCATCTATCCCTCCAAGATTACCTACACTTCTCTCAGGTCATTGGTCATTCTCTAAGTTATTGGGATATGGTTACTAAAATTGAGCTTCAAATCTGAAAACCACAATTCTGGACATCATGATGAAAATAAATGAGGTCTCTATTTCAAAAGTAGACCTCCATCCCAACAATGTATTTGTGATGTCTCAAATGATACTACCAGGGCTAAGGAATTCCCAGAAGTGGAGTTAGTGGAGAAAATACTTTTTTTTAATACTTTTATTGCAGTCAGACAGGAAAACAATGTACAAATACATATAACAGATTATCGAAAAAAAAAAAAAAA
>NC_092858.1:159786137-159797659 GCF_032062135.1 Pyxicephalus adspersus | reverse complement strand
AGCACCAATCGTTTCATCCCTGTGGAAAATTGAGTCCTGTATCTTCTAACCATACTAAAAATTGCCCACTCTGAGGTGGGAGGCAAAAATGTAATAAATAGGTGATGGAGAAATGGAGAAAATACTTTTAATACATTCTATACACATACAGTATGTGATTCTAAGGAAAGTTATGACTACTAGTAACAGTGATAAGAGAACTTAGTTAGGATAGGATTTCTATAGGCTCCCTGAATATTACTCAAAGTCCACAAACCAATCAATTGCATACTCATGCCAGAAAATGCTGCCTTCTGCGTGGTTAGTAGGCAGTGTTCCCATTGGCTGAGGACATCCATTAGCCAATGAGAAACCTGCCAGCTATTAGCATATTAGGAACTCAGCTGCCAGACAAATACTAACTACATGGTGGGCAGCATTTCCATTGACTCGTACTTGCAGAGACAGTAAGTGTTTTGTTTCAATGAGACACCTGTTGTTTAGTTCTGTTTCCTGTTATTCTGTCCTAGTATTATCAAAGTTTTTCACTTTATACCAGTAATATCCATCAAACCAGACATTACCAGTTACTTACATGCCTATATGGCCATAGGGATCATAGGGACCTCTAGAAAAAAAAAATGTGCATGCACAGTACACCAAAGCTCCCCTACCAAACAAGAAGACTGGAAAACCACCAGAGCCAGTGTAACCTGCAGCCAGTGGTGGTCACCATTCAATCTAAGGTCTAGAGAAAGAAGAATAGAAGGTTTAGGGACTGGGACAGATTACCTACATGATGACCAAGGCAAGTGACTTTGGCACCTTGGGGGTGTCCAGGGGCCTATTTTCTGTAAGGCCAAAGTTGTGGATGATAAATTAAAGTGTAAATATGTATATCCTGCAGTCCTCTTTTTCAAACCATCAGTGATAAACATAGAAGATCTCCAGCCATTTTTTTGTGAGAAAGGGTATTTGTCAGTATTCCAGGATCCTTGGCATCTGAAATCTTTGCAGCAATATGTTCACTTTGCCTAGGTGAATAAACCAGGTACATATGCACCATAATGCACCAGGTACATGCATATTCAGTGTTATTGACACTTTTTTCTACATTTTTGGAAGCCTGTCACCCAATCTAGTGCCTGCACAGTGCAAGATCGAGTGATGGAGAAAAAAGAACCAGGAAGAAGAGGAAGAGGTGGCGCCTGTGTCCAGCCCATTCCAGGATGAAGAAAGAAGATGAGACCGTATGGGATTGACTTGACCAGGATCGCAGAGGGATCAACAGCTTTCCACCTTTAAAGGTAAATGATTTTGTTTTTTTTATCATACCTCCACTTTAAACAGGTGTCTGCTGGATAAGCAGACCTTACGTTTTCATTCAAGACCTGCCTTATCTTTCATGTTTTTCATGTTATCTATCATGTTTTTACCTGCATATGGAGAGTACAAA
The DNA here is from genome assembly GCF_032062135.1 of Pyxicephalus adspersus. Classification (NCBI taxonomy): domain Eukaryota; kingdom Metazoa; phylum Chordata; class Amphibia; order Anura; family Pyxicephalidae; genus Pyxicephalus; species Pyxicephalus adspersus. Next base: position 159,796,224 of record NC_092858.1, on the reverse strand, counting down.
TATGATTATCTTTTATGCTAGGCCATATTTGTGCACATTTAACACCCTTTCAATACTGGATCTATCAATGAAATAGTTCAACTCAATGCCCATAATCATCATAATTATTGCGCTGTTCCCAGAACTGTTTCAAGCCTTTTTGAGTTTTTGAATAGAACTATATGACCTTTTAGAAAGGCACGTTCTGTGAAAGATGAAAAAGTTCTATAGCTTTCCAGCCCTGGACTACGAATGCGATTGTAAAAAAATCAATAAGAAAAGAGCGGATTCAGAATTCCATAGGAATTACACTGCCTGCTCTGACTGTTGAGCTTTCTTAGATTTTGCACACGCTGTATGACTTCCTTTAAAGAATTACAAAGGTTTTTGGAGAGTTTCTGGCTTTTTTTTCTTCGAAGTCTAAGCAAAAGAACCTTCTGTTTATTGTTGTTGGATCTCCAAGGCAACAGAAATACTAAGCAACCGGAAGGGGGCCACTTAAAGCAATAAATCCCAATCGTGTACCCATAATTCACAGGAAAATTGAAATGTAAATCAATACATGTCATTGCGAGTTTTCAACGTTAACAATTTATAAAAACGTCTCTTCATACAGTCAAACTTGAAATTGATTTTGCACTAATTACCTTTTATGCTGCTGGTATTTTAATACTTTTCATGTTTTAAAGCCTTGAAGCTTTCCATCCCTACTTGACATCAAAAGTCTTTAGTATCAATACCTTTCCAGAACTAAAGCTTGCAGAGAATATAATCTCTCCAAACAGTTGCAATAGGCTAATTGCTGCTGGGAATTTTATATACATAAAAGTAGCTCATTGTAAAAAGATAATTTTAATCTTTACCAAGAATGAACATTTAGACTAGCAATTTAGCAAAAAGTTCCTTGCATATCATTTAACATGTGGAAAATATCCGTCAGGTTATAAGAATGTGATTAAAATGTACCTTTGTATTTGCAGTTCTAATAGAGTATAATTTGCTTGTCTTGTGAACAAAAACCACATTTAAAGGAAACTTGTCAATGAGAAAATTTATTGTGCCGTCACTGCTGACCTCTTTTAAATACATTTTTTTGTCTTGCCTAGCATACTGATTTTATGCCAATAATATACCATATCTTTACCTTGTTCTGTGGATAGAAAGGCTATGTGAAAGAGTGAGATTCCTCACAGGTCAAAAATCTTAAATTTTAAGTTTTACTTTGCCAATTTTGCCCACTTGATTGCCAGCCCATGAGCAAGGTATGGTGTGCTCCCCTCCCTGCTCCATTAGATTTCTTGCTTTTTGCCATAACTGATTGGTGCTTCTGAGTAGGTACACACATGCAATTGTTCTCATCTGATAATCGACTCTCGCCGATATTGGATGAGAATCTGGCGTGTGTACAGTGCTTATCATCCATTGTCTGAACGACCATCCTGGCAGATGGTAGTGAAGAGAGGGAGGGAGCGCAGCCCTCATTCCAACCTGTAGTGCTGGGGATCTCTCACTGAGAGGAGCATTCTCACGGCTTCATTCATAAATGCATCCGCAGTACTCCTCCTCTCAGACTGCAACGGCAATCAGAGGAGCGGAGCTGCTCCGCTCCCCTGATTGCTCTTGCCACCCTGTAGTATGTGTTCCTGGATAGAGTTTCTCTATTCAGGAACACAGGACTCCTGTGTTCTTGGACAGAGAAACTCTATTCAAGAACACATACAACTCTTAAAGGGCTGCAAGAGCAATCAGGAGAGTGGCACTGACAGCTCCGCTCCCCTGATTGTTACTTTTGTATAGTGAAAACTTCAGGATATACCAAAGAAAAATAAATGTAACATACAGTATCCTAGTTCACCATCGGCTATACACCCAGTGGTTCATTAAGAATAAAACCCAGTGCCGGTTTTCGTTACACTACCCTCTCTTGAAGAACATGATTATGGTGATGAACTAGGTGACAACAATGATGAAGAGTTTGAAATTGAAGAGAACTCGTAAGGGATTTCATAAGGGATGTGATCAGCATGAGTTGAGTGGTTTGGAAAGTGATTTGGGACTATCCAAGAGGGCTTCAGAAGCATTCTTAGCATCAAGACTGCGTGAGAAAACACTTATTTCAAAAAGAACAAAGGAATCGTACTTTAGAACCGGAGAAATTGCATTTCTGCAGTACTTTAGAACTGACAGTGGCTTTGTGTATTGCCATAACATACCTGGTTTAATGGAGGAATTCCAATCTATAACTCAACTGAATGATGACTAACCATCGATAACTCAAAGCAGAGCTTAAAGTGTGTTCTCCTTTACAATGGCAATATTTTTGGGTCAGTCCCAATTGGCCATTCAGTTTTTCTTTGTGAAGAATAATGCAGACATAAAGAGAGTCACTAAGTTGTTGCAATATCACCAACACAATTGGGTCATCTGTGTTGACCTTAAAATGGTATGCTTCCTTCTTGGTCAGCAACCCGGATACATCAAGTATCCCTGTTATCTGTGCATGTGGGACAGCAGAGCTCGTGAGAGCCATTGGGTGAAAAGGAATTGTCCTCCAAGATCTGCCCAAAAACCAGGTGATCCAAACATTCTACATGATATTCCCGCCCATGCACATGAAACTGGATCTGATGAAGCAGTTCGTTAAAGCTTTGCCAACTGAAGGAGACTGTTTCAAGTACCTCATTTTGCATTTCCTAGCCTGTCATTTGAAAAAATAAAGGCCGGTGTGTTTGATGGTCCACAGATTCGGCAGCTCATCAAAGATTAACATTTCATCAGGACAATGTCAGAAGTCAAAAAAGAATGATTGTTTATCATTCAGAGCCATTGTCAAGGACTTTCTTGGAAACAGCCGAGTAAATAGTTGCACAGAAATTGTCCAAAAACTCTTGGAGAGCTACAAAATGCTTAGTTGCAATATGAGCCTCAAGGTGCATTTTCTGCATAGCCATCTTTCTAACTTACCGGAAAACATTGGTGCAGTGATGAACAAGGTGAACGATTCCACCAAGATTTGAAGGTCATGGATGAACAGTATTAGGGTAGATGGGATGTACATATGATGGCTGACTATTGTTGGAGCATCCGGCGGGATTGTCCAGGAAATCAGTCCAGGAAAAGCTATAAGCTTAAATTTTTACCTTAACCACTTACCTGATTAATTTTCAAATGTTTTACTGCAAAAAAATGTCATAGAGTAACAATAAATCCTTTGTATGAACAAAAGAAATTTGAAAAAACAGTACATTCAAGTTTTTTTTCATTATTTTTTCATTGTATGTAAAATTTGTATGTTTTTTGATAAAAATGGAGGGTACCCTGTATCGTAAAAAATGGAAGTGATAGCAAAATACTAGGGTCATTTCTGGATTCACCACCAAAATATTAGTAAAAAAACAAATGTAGGATCTAACTCAACAAAAAATGCAATCCCCGGTGTAAATATTGCATGTGTGTACACTATACCCAGAAACACCAATCAGTTATGGCAAAAAGAAAGAAATCTAGTAGAGCAGGGAGGGGAGCATAGCATACATTGCGCATGGGCTGGCAATCAAGTTGGCAACTTTGGCAAAGTAAAACTTAAAATTTAAGATTTTTAAAGAGTGACGCGTCTCATGTTACAGTGTTGGCCAATCACTATATCTTATCATGTCATGTATAGGGGAGGCCATGATGTCATCCGATTGGGTAAGCTCTGACGTTACATTACATACATTAGGGTGGATTTCCTGTTCCTTTGAATATTGTGTTTGCTTTATTAGGTAAATCAGCAAGCACTGTCACTCTTACTAGATACACTACTTATCTCTGAAAATCCATATGCAAAATATTTTCATCGTTTCTACATTGTAGGTTTTCCAAGAACCTGCTGGGATTGTTACAGTGGATTTCTGCCTCATTACTAATGTTTTCCATTTATTTTATATTAAAGCTAATGCAGCATAACAGTAAGACTAGCAAGGGGCATGACCCACAATGGCATGATTTGGCAGAATCATAAACTCTGCTTCTGCGATCTTATTACTGGAGACTGAGAAAAGCTATCAAAAACTGGTAATTATTCATCTCACCAATGTTTCCAGTGGAGCATACTGAGCCTCAGCCTCAGTTAATGCATGTGTGCTCACATATTCCATAGCTCTCTACACAACCTTAACTTTTTAAAGAGTATCCTCCTTGAATCCTGCCTCTAGGTCTTAATGGATTCTGGAACATCTGACACACATGTATCACACAAGATAAAAATTACTTCTTTTCAACATCTGCGAGCATCAACATTAAATCACGAGCCAACCATGGTCTTTAGCTCCTAATAAGGAGATTTCAAGTCAAATAGCAAATATAACATGTTTACTAAGGTCTAAATATGTTTATGGCCTCCTTCTAGTCCTCATTTTTAGAGCTAATTTTCTTCATAAAGAGAGCTTACTTCAGGTGTATTAAGGTAAGGATCTCTGAAAAACTTTCATGTCCTAGAGTTTGTAGTGTTACACCACCTTTTAGTTCTAAGGATAAGGCTGTTTGTTTTAAGAAGCACCAGCACTCCAAAGTACATGATTCTTGTTTTATTGTAAAATCTATGTCACAACAAAGCCAATATATCGGGCCGTGCAGGGTTCCTTCCTCAAGGCAACATTGTGACATTTTTTCCTACAGTATACTGGCAAGTTCATTGACATCACAGGTACTTTTTTCACCTCCAGTTGTCCTTATTTCTGCATTGAATGATGCTGACCAGCAAGACAATAAACCCATGTGTCCATGACATCCTTAATTCAGGGCTAATTTAGACTGACCATTGTTTAGTGCCATCCAGTGCCAAAGAGGACTATCTGCATGAGACTGAGGGTGACTATTGCAGCCAAAGCTGCATTTGTAATTGTTAATGCCGATTGGAACACAACTTCTATAAGCTACCTATTTACAAAATATTTAAAAAATATCTAAGTATCTGATTTATTGTAAAGTCCCTAAATGATGAAAAAGAACTTCTGAATCTCCAAAACATTGTAAATTTTAGTGCAATTTTTGAAATGTAAAAAGTGAATATAGTTTGTGGTGGTGGTGAAACTAAAAAGAATTTTTTTGTGGGTCTTTTTATCTCTTCAAGCAGCTTTAACAGTAAAAGCTGAACTCTATCTACACTTTTGCAAGAATTTTTGAAATAACAAGAAAAGAGAAGGGGGGCTTTTTAAAGGTAAAAGGGGAGGTTTAAATACAATTTGAATTCTGCTTTAATATTTATATTTTAACCATATGTAACAATACCAAAACAAGGGACAGGAAATTATACAAATACATATATGTGAAAGCCATATGGAAAAAAAGAATAGATAATTCACTATAATAAATGGGAATTTGAAATATGTAGAGCAATAGAGGTAGCTAAATCACTATAAATGGTCATTTGAAATATAACATAACTTGGGTTTTTTCTCTTTTATTTTCATTGAAAAGTGTAAAAGCATTAAACAATTCAGCTAATACAGATATGATATTGAACTGAATACTAAAAAAGTTTATCTGTTCAATTGAATAAAATAACCTTTAAACTTGACTGTATAAGATTGTTTTGTCTTTGAAACCAATATGTAAAGGAGTATTATATCTAGCTGCAATAGTGTGAAAAGGAAGCTCACAGCAGATATGTTAATGTTATGCATAGAGGCCTCTCTACACTTTCATTATACTTTCATTATGAGTACAAAGAAATCCTATGTTGTTTTGCTTTACATTTTCTCTACTTGAAATGTACATAATGAATTTTAAGTGTCGGTAAATCAACATTGTTTGCCAATTATTGCACAGAAAATGAAATTGTAGATTTTGGCTTGTTGCTCAGTATACTCCCTTTCAGCATATGAAAGATCGTTCCCCAGTGCCTTCCACCCTGAATATCATTTTTATTTCATTAAAGTAAGCACAGCATTCTTCAGAAAAGTGTAAGACTATTCTTTATGGGTTTTCCTTTTTTGATTTTTCTTATTCATAAATGCAGAGTGGCCAAATGTGAATAGACTTAGTTGTATAAACAATAAATGTTCTAAATAAACAAATTATAATAAAAATGTAATAAATCCTTTTATACATCCTTGTTTAATTTTGAGGAATAATAAAGATTAATTACATCATATTTTTTTTAGTTGTTTAGTTTTGTTAGTTAAGTTTAGTTTAGTTTTGAATAGAGTAGTCGTTGAAGTGGATCCCAACCCCCAAAAATTGCTTTAGTTGCTTTTTTTTTAACTAGATGATGCTGTTACTAATACACTTACTGAAACTGCAACAGTGTATGGCCCCATAGGGGCATAGGGGGAAAAGGTTACAAAATTGGAGGCCAATGGAAAGAATGCCCCAATTACAATGGTGACTAGAAAATCACCTTCAAAGGGGACTGAAAACAACATTAGAGTCATACAGGTAGGTCCAACAGTTGGCATTGGTCCTATAACTATACAGGCATCATCAAATTGTGAAGAGTCACAATATTGCTCATTGTACTATACCTTTGGACAACTAGGTAGGGTTGATAACATTATTTAAAGATTCTAGTGCAGCATGCAGGGGCGAAGAACTGGAGCAAATTGGAGTTAAAAATGTAAGTCAAAAAATAAATACACAATGTATTCAGTTATGAAATCAATGATTGGGACCCTAAGTTGGGGTTCCCATTACATGAGTAGCCCTAACAGAGCCATTGGATGTAAATTGTACATACTACTCAAGTGGTTTGGTGCCTTTTGCCCTCTTCTGTGTTTTCCTAGGTTTTTGATTTTGTTTGTGCCCCATTTGTCAGATTCACCCTCTATATTTGTCCTAGTAAATGGTCCATGGTAAAGAGTAAAAGTAAGTGTTTACATTTTAAAAGGTAACTTTTTTAAAAGTCACATTCTCTTGAAATTTTTAGAAAGTTTTACCTTTCTTCAAATCAAACAAATTCAGCAACAACTTTTCTCATGAATTAGTCACAAAAATATTTTGTAATAAAATCCAAACTTAGTAAATATTCAGATGGTGCTTACAGGAAGATTTTAGTTTTGATTAAACAATATTATCATACACTAGGAAAAGCATATGGTAAATATTGCAGTATTTCCTATTGCTACAAATAATTCCTTTCTGTTAAAAGGCAATTGTGTTCTTGTAACATCTCAGCTTCCCTGAACTTATAGTAAATTTCATCTATCCCTCCAATTACCTACACTGCTCTCAGATCACTAAGGTATTGGGATATGGTTACTTAAATTGAGCTTCAAATCTGAAAACCACAATTTAGGACCTCTGTGTTTTCCTGGGTTGATTTTGTTTGTTCCCCATTTCTCAGATTCACCCTCTATGTTTGTTCTAGTGAAGTTTATCACCAGGACTAAATAGTAGCGAAAATGTGAGTTGTGAGTGCAACGATAGTTGGTAAATCTCACATTGTGGATACTTGTTATGATGACAACTCTCTAAGATTGGGTAAGTAAGGTTTTCCCTTACTTTAAGAGAGATTTCTATGTCTTCTTAATGTATCTACAGTTCTGGTACCAAATATGCAGCCTGACATGTCTTAGGCTGGGTCCACCACCTGTTAGGCATCACCCAGGCATTGCATCACTCTGCCTGAATATAATTCCAGCATCACTGGGGACAGAGCAATGCTAGACTGTTTATTAAAATGAGTGACCCTGACCACCAATCAGGGGGTAATTGTTACTAAATTGCTGCATTGCTGTAATGCAATAAATGTAGGGGTATTATTTGTAAACTGGCACCAATCCAAGGGGAACTATTGCCATCACTGACACCATGCAAGGTTATTTTTGTGACCATTGGCACAAATGTTGGGGGAGATTAATGTTGTCACTGTCACCAATGTAACAATAATATTGTGATCACTAAAACCAAAGTGTGGGTTAATATTTAAGCCCAATGAAAGGCTTAGTATTGTGGTCACTGACACCAATGTGGGCAAATTATTGGGGTCATTGTCACCAATGGGGGGTTTACCATTGCAACTACTTACACTAGTTACATTGATTGCAAACAATGACACTAATGTGGGGGTTAATATTGTGGTCACTAGGATCAATAGGTGTGTTATTATTACTGCCATTAACACCAATGCAGGACAGGTAGTTTTAAGTTTTAAGCCTGGCCCTTCCTTTTTGAATGGACTGCCTTCACACAATGTACATCAACACATTGATACAAGTACACCTAAGGCCCTCTACAATTTTTATGTTGACCCAAACTGGTCTACAGGAATGGAAGATAAAGTAAATTTCCTCAATGGTTTTAAAACTCTGAAAGGATTTAACCCTTCCCTACCCTATACAGAAAAGTAAAAGTTCTGGTTTTAGATACGCTTTATTAGCATCCAAAAATGTAAGCTGCCAAGTCTGACCTCAGTTATGTTAGGACTGTAGAGCAATAAAGAACGATATAGTGAGAATAAACCCTGCTTATCTCTAACAATTATCTCTCCTCCAGACAAGAAGCCACATTTCACGTCTTGTGAACACCGGAGAAAGAAAGATTCTATTTCACGTCTCTTGAGCAGAGAGCACGGTACACTCAGTACACGAGGGAAGGCGCTGATGGAAAGAAGTCACACACAAGCTGGAGGAGACACTTCACTTGAAATGTATTTCCATTCATTTAGTGTGGTGCTCATTTATTTACATTGTCATGCTATAGCAGGGAAAATGCGGAACACAAGACAGTTTCATTATATCTCTGTCTTAGGCCTGCTAATCTTCTTCTCCTTATCCTGAGTTATATCAAAATCAATCTTTAAACTGCTTGCCAGATAAGGCTTCATTTAAGCAATAGGCCATTTTGCTATGTAAAGGTAAGCTTTCCAGTGCCTCAACTTTGTTCATTTTACAGATAATGACATTTCTCCTTCAGCTCTGATTTCTACTGGAGGAAATTGCATCTTTGCTGAATCTAGATAGAGTATTGCCTGTCTGTAGTTGAAGACGAGCTTAATACAATTCATAATGGGACTGTTCTAGGAGTTTGAGACTTCAAGGAGTACCTTACCTGCGTGCATAGTTAAAGTAGGCTTTCTGAGAATATGTTTAATACGTAACCTGAGCCAAATAACTAAATACACACATAAAAATATATTTGCAGTATGTTAAATGTTCTGTCTAGACAATCTTGTATTTTACATATGACAAATCACACACAGATAAATTGAATTAAGTAATGATTTATGTAGCTGTGATTGCCACTTTACAAGAATTTGTTATAGAATTTACAAGAACGGTTGTGTTAATTTCAAACACCCTGATAGCCACGTATACTGTAATTGGCAACAGAACTTTAAAAAGGCATTTATTATACCTAAGTTTTGCCAAGTTTTGTTTTAGCACTAACAAGAAGGCATTATGGTTGTAATTTTTTTGAGCAGTGAACTGGTAGCAACTTGCTTCTCAACCACAGCAAAATCATCCATATGAACAAGCCTCCATACCCATTATACCTTTCCATCCTCAAGGGAACAATGGGGACAATAGTATTAGCCCCATTTGAGGGGCTAGGCTGGGCTAGCATAGGGTAGGGAAAATTGCCCAGGGCATCCACATTCTCCAGGGCCCCAACTGACAGAGGGATGAGCATGGTCTAATATGGACACTATTCCATTTGGTCCATGCTTTTATTTAAATTTGCCCATTATGATTGACTCTTTTATGGTGACTATATATGGAATCAGTTGTGCCCTCAAATCCCATCATTGGGCCTGATTTATTAAAGCTTTCCAAGACTACAGAGGATACTCTTTCTTCAGTGAAGCTGTATGATCCAGCAAACCTGTAATGGATCTGGTCCAGGATTCAAAACATTTGCTAGTAAATGACATTGAAAAAATCCATTCCAGGTTCTCTGGATCACCCAGCTTTACTAATGAAAGTGTATCTTCTGCAGTCTTGAAGAGCTTTAATAAATCAGGCCCATTGAGTAGGTGTTTTGCTTTTTAACCTCCCTAGCGGTATTCCCGAGTGTGACTCGGGGTGGAAAAAATTGCAAAAAGCGGTAATCCCGAGTCACACTCGGGGTACCTTTGAGGGTCCCTCTTACCTTATCCCCGCGCTCCAGCGGCGATCTCACGATCCCG
>NC_092858.1:159611341-159785216 GCF_032062135.1 Pyxicephalus adspersus | reverse complement strand
TTCTAATATAATAAATAAATATAATAATTATACCCGGGAGTTAATCCTAAGAATTACAGGCCCACAATATAAACAAAAATTTCTACGCAAAAAAAATAGGATCACTTTTTGCATCAAAAAATGACAGAATTAGAACGCTAGGGGGGTTAAGTTTCATGATTATATGTAATTTTGGTTTTAACTTTTATTATTGATATAAATAAAAGAATTTACATTTCAATATATTGCGTTACATATTGGCATCCATATTGGTAAACGATGGTCACTTCATTTTTGCCCTAAGGTCAACTTAGTAGTCAACTTTCCCCAGAATTGGGGCAGTTCTGTATTGGAGCCAGCTAACCTAATCTAACAAAAACTCCTGAAGCATTTTAAACTATTTTAGATGCGATACATTTTCTTGTACTGGATTATTTTGTCCTGTTTGGTTTCAAGCATTCAATTCAAGTGTCATACACCTATCTGTGAATTTTATTGTTAAATTACTTGTTGGATTGTTAGATGGTTTTGTCTTTTATATTTTTAATTTAACGCAAATAATATACTATGGATAAAAGCTGTTGAATCAGACATAAACCTTCATTAATGCTCAATTCCCAAACATAAAAGTGTTTAAAACATATGCTATTTTGTTAATTTATTAATTTACTTAGTCACAGTCAGAATACTTCAAAATCACCACGTCCTTAGACTCTTGAAACAGTAGCAGCTTAATTTAGCTGTGTGCTTTGTTCTCTGACTATTATTTCTTGCGGTTCTGAACATAAACGACAATGAAATGACATTTTCTCTTGTTAAACCTTTTTTGTACTGATTGCAATTCTACAGGTGTCTAACACACAGGCAAACAGAGAAAAGTTTTTTTTTAAGTTATGTGGATACAAATAGTACTTTAATCATAAATTGAACATTATAAGTAAAACTGTACTAATAAAAATATTAGGGCTTCACTGTTGACCTCTTTGTAAAAATTATTTCCTTGATGTCCCTTACATCAATTCAGCACATAAAAAGGCAAGTTCAAACAACCAGCAAGTGTTAGAGCTTTGCCCAATCAGAATGAGAGAAGAGGAACACTTTGTGTTTGAGAGGTGGGCAGTCTTACATAAGACCCCAGTCCCCCCTTCTTTGCCCTACCTTTTAGGTTATCAGGTTTGCCTGGAGGACAAGTCTGACGACCAAACAGAACATACTGGAAGCTGCCTTTGGGCTATAAAATGAGTGAAGTGCTATAGGTACATTAGCAAGCTCTTCCTACCCCCTGGGTTTTACTAAGCTGCTACCATTGGTTCAAAATACATTTTGCTGTTGAATTTAATTAATATTACATGACATGGCTTTTCAGCTATGGCTAGTAGGCTTAGTATGGACATTATGGGGCTTTCGGATAAGCTTTTCCCCACCCTAAAGGATGGGTTATGCAGAACCATACTATCAGTGTCTTGAAATCTCCTTTATGAAAAATATAAAGAAAGATAACAAAGTGCATAATGGAAGATGAGGATCAGTCAGCAATCTGATTTTTATTTCATTCTGATTGTTAGTTTTTATGACAATCATCTCCTTAGCCTACTTTTTGTTATTGTTAGATTTTTCTTTTCTTTTTTTTTTTTTTGATTAATAGATTTGTTGTCCTCTCTGGTCCATTATTTTTTTTGCTGCATTTTCTAAATAGGCTTTTTATGGAGGTTTCTTAATTTACCTTTAAATAGAGATGTATGAGTTTATTTTAATTTTGGGATGCTTATATCCTGCATCTTTAAAAAGAAATACAACTATGTTCAAGAACTGCATGTGTACCTAAACTCTCAAACATATTGGTCATATTTATTGCACTCCACAATTGCACTATGTCTATTTTCCTTACATAAAACTGTCCTGCTGCTTGTCAATTTTACATTGCTGTATCTTTTGCAGAATCTTTACTCTAGTAGTAAAACCCTTAACTATGCTCTTTGTATCTAGTAACTTTGGGCTTAGTCTCCAACTTTTTTATTTACCTTGGCCCAGTACTATGTAATCTGTCTATCTTCTGGAAGACGTAGGAAGAGTAGGAGCTGCTGAGGTTCTAATAAACAGTTTTAGCTCTAATATTTGTTTAAAGTCCTGAAATCATCTGCAATGCCAGACAGCACAGTCAGTCACAAACTGTTCTTTTTATATTGTCTGTGTTTGCTGTATACTATCTGTGTCAACTATTATTGCATGACTCACCAATTCCTCTTAACAGAAAATTACAAAGGGGGTTTCCCAACTTAAAACATTCCTTTAATACACAGACATAGGTTTGGAAGGACTGCATTTGCCACTGGCCCACTCTAAGTAATACCCACACTTGAAGCTGCAATGCAGCTGGGGCAATCCTCCTGTGCGCTATCCCTGGGCACTAAAAGTTCAATGAGGGCAAGCCCTCATTTAACCTCCAGTGCCGGGGGAGGCAGGAGGAGTACCGCGGCTGCAATGCAGCCGAGGGAATTCTCCTGTTTGCGATCCCCGGGCAGTAGAATTTAAATGAGGGCAAGCCCTCATTTAACCTCTAGTGCCCGGGGTTCGCGCACAGGAGGATTCCCACAGCTGCATTCATGATTGCAGTCGCGATACTCCTCCTGTTAGTGTGAGTCCTTCGGCTCACAGGATGATTCCCACGGCTGCATTCATTCATGATGAGCACAGCCGCGGGACTCTGTGTTATTGGATAGAGAATCTCTATCCAAGAACACATACTACAGGGCTGCAAGAACAATCAGGGGAGTAGAGCTGTCAGCTCCGCTCCCCTGAGTGCTCTTTCAGGTCCCAAAAAATTTGATCTTGATGGCGTAATTTACACAGGTCGTTTTTCGATTACATGTTCGGTAAGCGAGAATGTTCCAATTCGCCAAATCGAATTTTAAAATTTTGCTTGCTCATCCCTATAAATAACAAATAACACAAATAACAATAACAAATAAATTAAAGAGGGAGGACTAGGACGACATGGATGGGGAGAAGTGGGTTTGAATATTCTTGTAGTCCATCAGTCAGGAAATATGGTGGGCTCAGGAAACCTGCTGAATCTTTTTATGCTTGTTGTGTTGACATCTCAGTGTGCAAGAAATCAGATTAATCACTTTCAGCACTGATAAAGACTATATGCAATTGTACAAAGAAAGAAAGGACTGATATGGACTGACTCATCTTTAAATTTGCCCTTATCCATTTTACACTACTGTACATTGTGTAGAGTCTCAGTTCTTCTAGCATATAGTACACATTCACTGTTGGAGAATGTCCCAGGTGCATGTGTTTTCAATGACAGTAATCAAACCTCCCCCTCGGGGAACGTGTGCTGAATGTCCCTGTTGCTAAGATTGTCCAGTAAAATTGCACTGTTCTAAAACATCATATACAGCTTCAAGGCATCCCCCAAGCATCCCATTTTACAAATTTGTGTATGTTGCCCTGCTAATGATATCTTTTTTTCACTCTCTTTTGCATTGGTACATGTTCCTGAAGTCAGTGCCCAGCTTTCTATACTGTACTTTTTACAGCAGTGTGCCTATTAGTCTTAATAATTTGTATTTATACAGCCCAGATATATTACACACGCTTTACAAAGTCCTTAGTCATGTCACTAACCGTCACGCAGAGAAGCTAACAATCTGATGCCCCTGACATTGTCATATATCACAAGCTTTAATAATGGCCAGAATGTAATAATCGCCACCTATCATCCTTACTTTCTAGTGTCACTGTCTGTACCTGTTTGTCATTTTCAACCTCCATGTTGGCGCCCTATAAATACTGTTTAAAAATAATATTAATATTTATATAAACATCAAAGCTAAATTTGTGTTTGACAGATTTTTAAGAGGATTTCCCAAACCCTTGGTAAGTCAAATCTAGGCAGATTTGTTCACACCTAGTAATAGCCAGTTATCATGTGAATGTGTCATTTTCCTATTGGGAAGGGGACAGTTAATAAACATTTTGCTGGATAAACAATTTGAAGCTTGAGTCATTGGGCCTGATTTATGAAAGCTCTCCAAGGTTGGAAAGGATACATTTTATTAGTGAAGCTGGATGATCCAGCAAACCTGAAATAGATCTGATCCAGTATTGAAAACATCAAATAGCAAATGACTTTGAAGAAATCTATTCAAGGTTTGCCAGATCACCCAGCTTCACTCATGAAAGTGTATTCTTTCCTGCCTTGGAGCACATTTATAAATTAGGCTTTCATACCCCACCAAGCCAGTTCTCAACGGTTATCGTATCCTTCTTTGTTTGGCTAGTTCCATTCATATAACATGTTGAAATCTCTTTTTTCATCTAATTTAAAAGGGAGCAGTCAGAAATAGCTTCTTTTCTTTTAGGTAAAGAATACATTTAGAATATATTAAACAAAAGCTCTGATTTGGTAGGTATGGCAGCACTGCTGAGCCTTTTCTCTAAGAAAAAGCCTTTCTGTTCCAATCAGATGATGGGGTTCTAGAGCAGGCTGGAAACTAAAATTTAAAATCTTACTGCTATTGAAAGCCCTGTTTTTTTCTTCGGGCTTTGTCAACATTTAATTTTTTTTCATGGGTTTGATATAGACAGTTTGTGCAACAAATCCACAGCAAAGGATTATAACAGGCAGGCCTGTTTAATTTTCTGCAGTGCATACAGGTGGGATACAGAATGCTTAGCCTGCATGAACCTTACTGCATCACCACTTTTGGTTCTAGAGATGCTAACACATTGCTATTACTATACCTTAAAGCTGATCTCCAGGCAGATACAAAAATATGCGAGGGAATGTAGCTCTGTATTTATGAATATATGATTATACATGTATAAAAAAACTTTAAAAAACTGTACTTACATTTTACCTTGGTATCAACTTCTTGCAATCCCCTCTACATAAAAATTTACAGTGGAAGAGGAAACAGCACAAAGATCTATGCAGGTCTATGCATCTATGCAGGTCCACAGTTTTTGGCAGACGGGACATAACCTGTTCTTTCTGCAGAAATGAGCCTCTTTGTTCAAGTTTTAGTACAGTTCGACTTTTAAAATAGGAATCAGATCTTCTTCTCCGCTAGCTAGGGCTGTATCTACAGAAATTAAAATATTTGATAGGTAAAACAATGTATATTTAGCTGCTTGCCTGAAATTCAACTTTAAGGGTCTTTACCATATAAAAGCAGACAATAGCAGACAATGAATGTTAAGGCAAACATGTTTATGTGAGGAAAAAACAACATTTGAATACAGTTTAGTTTTTGTGGATCGTTTGCACAATTCAGGGATTTTTTCCAGCAGAAAAAAAAATGTTTAAACATTGACCAAATCATTTTTGAAACTTGCCCTTTGACACTTTTTTTTTTATGACGGTCATAAATCCTAGATAAGACCACAAATCGTTCTGGTAATGAAGTAGCCCTATCACATCAAAAGACTGATTAATGTGGTCTTATCCATTACCTGCACAATCATGACGTTTATATGAATCTATCACCTTTTACTTTTAGCTATGTTTTCAAGGTAAACAATTTCAATGCAATATTAATGACAGCACTTACTTATTCACTTATTAATAATATTTTACAGGGCTTTGGATCCATCAGGGCTTTTCTAGACTGGCAGCCTGCCTGACACGTGAAAAAGAATAGACAAAAACGCAAGGCATTTAGACACAAGGCAGGAGGCACAAAGGGATTACTGTTTAAGATAGATATTATTTTATTATTTGACATAGACGGCTCAATTTCTCAAATGTTTTATCAAAAATTCATTGAAGAATGTCATATATAAACTGTATAAGTGATTATCACGCTTTAACATCCCTGGATAATTGGAAGCTTGGCCATCCCTATGGTGCTGCCTGAAGCTCCAGACTTTTGATACCCATACATCAGTTGACAACCTGAATTAAGCCCTTGGATGACATTAAATTTGGAACCAAAGGATTTAGATTGACAAAACCAAATCCATTCCCCATTTATTTATTTATTTGTGGTTTTTGCAGGTAGGTCTTCAAAAAAATATCTGAGTCGACTTTAAAGCTGAACTATTGTAAAGTTTACCAGATTGATCCATTGCTTTTACAAAACCACAAAACTAACTGCTGCAAATTTAATTTTACAATCATATCTTTGTAGATTCAGTCATTTTAGATTTTATTAACAATAACATCACCCATGGGTCTTCCACTGCTGTATTCTCTTACTCTGTGGAGTTAAAAAGTCACCACTTTTCTGGCAGCTGTAAAAATCAGTAATTTTTTCACATACTTTATGTCACACCCTAAGATTACACTGCCTCACACTAGAGAGCATTCAGGACAGCCCGTAGATAACAGGAGCCTGGACAATATAGATATTACCCTCAGGGCTAGTTGAAGCTGGCATCTATCAGCCCAGATATGAGATTGAGATCAAAAGCTTCATACGCACATCAGATGATTGCCAACCATAACAAATGGTGGCACTGAACTTGGATGGAAATAGCACATGTACAGTGGCCCCAAACGTCATATATTAGATTGAAGAATGACTGATGATGACATCATACAGTGGATTCCACATTATGCATGTAACGATTAATAGCAGATCTCAGAACAGAAGAAAA
Source organism: Pyxicephalus adspersus (assembly GCF_032062135.1). Classification (NCBI taxonomy): domain Eukaryota; kingdom Metazoa; phylum Chordata; class Amphibia; order Anura; family Pyxicephalidae; genus Pyxicephalus; species Pyxicephalus adspersus. The sequence continues at coordinate 159,778,625 of NC_092858.1, read as the reverse complement.
AGCATTATCAATAGCTAAAATACAAAGTGAAGCTGAAGTTAAGGAGACTTTAAATATGCAATTCTAAATTTCAGTAGATCACAAAGTTTCTCTATCTCTGGTTTTTTAATAAAACTTAATGACCCTTTTTTTTTTTCTAAAGTATTCGCCATCTACCACTCAGTCTATTTCTCAGTGACTGCGGGTACTAGGGCCTATGCCAGTTATGCTGAATACCACAAATTAAACTGATAGTACTATTAGTGTGATGACAACTGTGATGGTGTTTCTCAAAAATTTAGGTTTAGGATGAACTTGTGTTTGACAACACAGTTTTAAATAGCCCCGGCTAGTAATAAGCTGTTGTCAGAATAAACTGTACGGCACAATTTGCTCTATCTTCACATGAAGAATAGAAACATGGCTCAGAATCTTAAAGGAATGTGAGAATTGTGTGACATGCAATAATTCCCAGGCAGCTTGTCAGGAAGAATATAATATCATAAACATGATAGAAAATATCTAATACAGATAGAAGAAACAATCTCAGGATATTTACAGCAAACAGCTAGGATTGAAGGATTAAAGTTTGGAATTTTGAAACACAATTCCAGCTAAAGCAGAGAAAGGTTTGAAGCTCTCTTGGGCAGTCTGTGTTCCATTATAGGGGACCCCTTCCTTCAGCAGGGAGTCAAAGGTAGAGAAGGTTGGGAAAGGCAGGGAAACTCGGCAGTGATTAATTGTTCTCTGTGCTTTCCTGCCCTGTTGACTCTTGTACTCTCATGTATGGTCCTGATCTTAAATGAGTAATGGAGGGAATTTTCCTAAATGATAAGGATGACAGCTTGGGTTCACAGCAAACTTTAGGTGTCCTTCAGGATGATTCCCACGGCTGCATTCATTCATGATGAGCACAGCCGCGGGACTCTGTGTTATTGGATAGAGAATCTCTATCCGAGAACACATACTACAGGGCTGCAAGAGCAATCAGGGAAGTAGAGCTGTCAGCTCCGCTCCCCTGAGTGCTCTTTCAGGTCCCAAAAAATTTGATATCGATGGCGTAATTTACACAGGTCGTTTTTCGCTTACATGTTCGGTAAGCGAGAACATCCCAATTCGCCAAATCGAATTTTAAAATTTTGCTTGCTCATCCCTATAAATAACAAATAACACAAATAACAATAACAAATAAATTAAAGAGGGAGGACTAGGACGACATGGATGGGGAGAAGTGGGTTTGAATATTCTTGTAGTCCATCAGTCAGGAAATAAGGTGGGCTCAGGAAACCTGCTGAATCTTTTTATGCTTATCGTGTTGACATCTCAGTGTGCAAGAAATAAGATTAATCTCTTTCAGAGATTACTTTGCAAGCAGTGATCAACAAAGCAGTTGTGATGGCAGTAACATGCTCCTGGCTAGTTGGTAAACGTACCAAACACTTTGTGAATGATAATGCCCATTGGCTGGGGAGGAAAAAGCTAGATGAGGCTAGATGTCCATTAGCAGTGAAGCTTGCAGCACAATAGAAAGAAAAAATTTCAAAACTGAACCTCAGTTTTCAAGTGTGGTCAATTTACCTAATAAGTTTCACCTAATATGTATGGGTTAATTGTAAGGCCACTATAAAATTAACCTTTACTCAGACTATGCACTTTAAAATGTTAACATACTATGAACAAGCAGCAAAACCATTTAAAACAAAACCTCATTTACCTCTCTAACTGCAGCCATTGTAGAGAAATGAATCTTTAAATTTTAACAAAGGCACTGAAATCCAATAGAGAGTAAAATCTTGGTAACCAGCCAGCCTTTCAATGAGTGGTGATCAGACAGTTCCCATCAGTCAATTTACATTAGGTTCTTAACCAACCTCTGATCTGATCATTTTGTTGTTCCATTCACCTCTACAGTAGATGCTTTTAAGCTAGTATAAAACAACTAATTTGTATTTAAGGATGAAGGTTTAGGGATGAATTACGTTCAAGTGTCTGCAGCTTTAGAGGTTTGAGTGAGGATTTAAAACAAAGGCTGCGTCTGTGTCTAGCAGTTACTTTGTCTACTGAGCCAGCAGAAGTGCTGGGTAGCATGTTGCCGGATTCTAGGTGCAATCTTCACTTAAAGCAAAACTAAACTTGGTTGGAGGTGAGCTTCTGCCCAGCATACGTGTCACATTAATGTGCCTCAGTTAACATCTTGCTCAATGTTGCTAACATTTCACCCTTATCTGTCAATGCTTGTGTACTTAGCCTTAACTGCTGATTCACAAAGTGCTTTTCATTTCTCTACTTTGAACCTGATACCCTTGGCTACTGTTTTTGGCTTATTCTCTGACTACACTTGGGTGTCACCCCTGTACTGCTACCACTACCTGTTTACAACCACAGACTTGCTTCCTGCTGCAGTTATTGGACTCGGAGCCTATTTCTAGGCCATGACAGTTTGTTTTAAAGCTCTGTTGTAGACTTTTAAGAACATAGAAATACTTAAATGGCCAGAGTATGGGCACAGGTGAAGTTTAGCTTAATGTAGCTGTATGAATTCAAAACATTTACATTAGTAGCTTTGTTCTCTTACACAAAATCACAATCCATTTTCTAGAAACATCACAAGCATTCAGAAAGAACTAGCAATGAATATATATCACCTTGGTTAGGTATGTAATCAAAGAAAATCTTCTGCAGGACTTACCGTACTTGACAAACATCTTAGATTGTGACACTAAAGCTAAAGAATATTTACTACTCCATCTACGGAGAATGAGGTTCTTTCCAAAGAAATTGCCTTCCTGCTGTCCTCTTCTACCAAATCCTAATCAATAAACTATAAAAATATTGTTCAGTAACCTATCAACTACATTTAGCTAAACTCTGAATGCAAGTGTCTAGCACAGTAATGTGTTCATGGAGAAAAAATATGTAATGTTTAAAGGCAATTCAGGATGATTTTTTTAACAACAAAATTACACTTAAACAAAGCTGAAAGCGTTATTAAAAGAAAGAAGACCATTAATGTGTCACTTTTGAATTAGATAATTTAATATATAAATATCTAGCTAGGGAAATCTGCATTCATTTGCAGATACTCTTAAAGACAGTTAGTATAAACTTTATAAACTCATTAGGAAAAGTTAAATGTAAAAAAATGAGAATTTGTTGTAAGGTGTTTTATTAAAGTGCAAGTAAAAAATAAACTTCAAGGCAATGTATGTAAACAAGCCAGTAATAGTGTTTATGAATAAATATCTAAACATTGGAGGAGTGTATGAAAATAATTAATTGCTGATAGAAGTTTCATTACGTCTATATGTGATTTTGTGAACCTGGCTGTAAGGCAGATTATGCTTTATTTATGAATGGCTTTAATTAAAGAGGCAAAAAAATCCTTTAACCCAGAATTGCTCTCCTTTTGGGGTAAGCCTTGAAAATATCCCTTAAAATAACTTTCAGGTCTTGAGAAACCCCTACTATAATTACTATATCCACAGCTCGAAGTACATCAGTGTGGTGTTCTTACATTGTTGGCTATTGCAAAGGCTGCCACCCTTACAAAGAGATCATTGGTGTCAGATAAACTGACCTGAGAGTCACAAATTGCTCATTGCTCAAAGAACCCCAAACAACCTTTCGGGAAACCCTAGGGTTGAGAATCCTTGTTTTAACCTGTTATCATCTGCATCCCATATTCTGATGTATGGCCAGGCTTGCAAAAATTCCAGGTAGATGCTGGCACTTACTGTTTTTATTGACACCCCCAGAACTGCATCCCCCCATAGCCCAATATCCACACACAGTGGAATGGCAAGCAAAGAGAATAAGACAGAAGTATTGCTTTTTTGGGAAAAATATTAATAATTGCTTTTGGGGAAGGACAAGGAGAGGAATAGGCAGAGATCTGTACTCCAGCAGTCAGGACTGAAAACAACGGTTGGGATTTCAGTGAAGCAGAGGCACTGGGCTTGATTTATTAAAGCTCTTGAAGACTGGAATGAATATACTTTCAATGGGGAAGCTGAGTGATCCAGCAAACCTGGAATGGATTTCTTAAAAGTTATTTGCTATTTGTTAGCAAATGTTTTCAATCCTGGACCAGATCCATTCTAGGTTTGCTGGGTCACCCAGCTTCACTGATGAAAGTGTATCCTCTCCAGCCTTGGCGAGCTTTAATAAATCAGACCCACTGTGTTTTCTCAGTGTCTGAGATAGTCATTGCACTTCAATAATGAAAAAGGAAAAAACTAAATAGATATGACACATAATTATAGGGAGTTAGCAAACACCTGGGTATTATCACATTAATCTTAAATTAGATTGTTAGTGGGTTGTGTTTTTATTGTGTCTAATTTACTGTCTAATGAAAAGGTGTAAAGAATGGAAAGTCATGAAGTATTGCATGATATGCGGATAGGTGGGAGGACCTTTTGTCCTTTTATTTTTTGCAATGTGACATAGAACTGTTACAGGATCCAAATGAGTCATTTATTCATTCCTTGTGGAATTGTGGATTAGCTTGCCAGAAGAACCATCGAAGAAGAATAGGCAAAATTGCTAGGTGAAGCTTGAAGAAACTAATTTACTCAACATTAGCTGGTAGAAAAATGTTTAGCTTTTTTCCCATCTAAATATTCTACTAGGGAAGACTATCAGTGATAACTTGGTTTTAGTATTTTTACATACATACCAGTTCATGTTTTTAGAATCTCCTTAGCTTAGGGTTAAAAATATTACTTTTTTCCCAAGGTGGTCATTTATGGAACATTTCCAAGAAATCTGTAAATCCATCATTCTTCTTAGACTCATCTGTGTTGTAACAAATAGTCTAACACTTTGCAGGTCGCGTTTCCACTGCAATTACTGATTTTACTCACATCCCAGGCATTATGACACAGCCTCCTTCATAGGAATCACAAAGATTTTGAGGTTAGAATTCAGCTGGCCAAGCAATTCAAACAGCAACAAAGTGGAGGTCCCTCTGAAATCTGGAGTATGAGAGGCAAGGTCCTTTCCATGTTATTACAGGGAGTGGTGCCAAACCAACATATTTTTTAATACATATTTTCACAGAAAAACTCTTTATTTGTTGATAATCTGCAATACAAAAACCCAGTAAAAGAATATTATAGTGGGTAGTGGGTAATATCAGACAGTAGTAATAGGCCCTTCTCTGATTAAAGGCGGAAAAAAATCAAATCCATGATACCGGTAATGATACTAAGAATATCAGTAACTTTGGATTAATTTGTTTTTAATCTGTCATCCGTGAACAAATGTACCATGGTACCAGCTACTTATAGGCCAAAGTGCAAATTTGTCACCATGTGCGAAAAAATGAGGTGCAAAAAAGAAATGGAGAGGACTGCAGTTTAAAGGTAGAGAAGAATATTTGAATCTATGTTCTGCTATTCCACAGTATTTTGGACAATGAATAGAGCACTAGCTATTGAGTTCCTGAAAAAAAAAACTTATAATCTAAAGTACCTTTTACAGATACAACCAGTAGGGCCAAAGTCAGTTAGCAGTAGTTAGCAGTAAAATTTCTGTTCATGGTAAATAATAGAAGTTGTCAAATGCACTCTATGCAACATAGTGTGTATATAACATTTTAAAGCACAGTAGATAAAGAGAAGAGAAGAGTAGACAACCTTTCTGTATTAGATAAAAATGTATTTTGACGTGGGACTGTTTGGAAGACAGCTCAAGGAGGATCAACGGATCTGGGCAAGTAAGTGTCACTTTTTTATTTTCACTTTAGATAGACTTCTATTTAAATATGTCCAGCACAACAGTGCAAAATAGTCAAATTCTTCATCATTCCAAGTCCACAGTGCCATGCCATTGAACCACCATGCTTCTATAAATAATGTGGTTCTTCCATTACTGCATTGTATTTGAAAACTTTAGATGATGCAAAAATATTAACGATTATTAAAACAGGTCACTGAAATAGAAAACTTTTATACAAACCTCTATGGAAACTTGTCTCCTACCTGAATTGCTGCAACCTCCATAGAAAGACTTCCTTAATCAGATGTCTGTGCACCCTGCTGTACACTGTGGTTCTGTCCTCTGATCCTTTTGTTGTTTCAGAATTTGGCTGTGGTATTGGAGAGGATAGAACTCTGATGTGTCAGGGATCACAGGTATCACCTTTGTGATAGGACAGACTGATTGGGCCTGATTTATTAAAGCTCTCCAAAGCTGGAGAGGATATCTATCACAATATCAAGATAGACTATCATTGGAGAACCCAAGTATTCCAGCAAAACTTGAATAGATTTGGTCCAGGATCGAAAACATATGCCAATTAATATCTAAAATCAATCAATAAATCAATTTCAGGTTTGCTGGCTCAAGCTTTCTCATGATAGTCTATCTTTTCCAGTCTTGGAGACCATTAATAAATAAGGCCCAATGTCTTAAAGAGAATGCAGGAACGTATGACAGGGGGCTGCTAGGGATATGTTTTTACTGACAAGGTTACTTTGTACCCTGCCCTGTCTGAACCCTAATAAAAGCTTCTTAATGCAATTTTTAACCGGTGCTTTATAAATGTCCACCACCCACCCAGTCTTGCTGTCCTATTAAAAAGTTAATTTCATTTTTGCTTGGATATCTGTGCTATTTAATGGTTCCAGATTGAATGTTTTTGTATGGATCAGAATTTGTGTGCCTTTGACACCATTTGACCAGAGTCATAGATTTTTCACTGTTATGATGTATTACGTGACTTAGGTTGTGTAATGTGTAAAGCTGTTATAGGACACTACTGTTTGGCCTTCAGTGTGTAAATAATGGTACCACACTGACAGCTACCCGATAAAAAGAAGAAGTCTAATTACAATGCTTTATAAGATGTTTTAAAATACAAAAGGCATTTCATCTTGTAAGATGATAGAAATGTATCTGGTGACCCATACTTTACACATTATATCGGCTGAAAGGACGCTGCCCTGGGGCATGTTACAACAAATCTAGTAACCATTAATTAAATCACATTTGGTATATATGTGTGTATATATATATATATATATATATATATATATATAAAATATATTTCATCGGCAGTAATGCTTTTTCTTTATTTAACATTTTTTAAAAGAAGCATAAGATATATCCAAGGAACACATTCACATATTTTACCTTTCCTAATTTTAATAAACCTTTATTACTAAAAAAATGCAAATATGCATATTTTAAAAAAATGTGATAATCACACAATTAAAACATTTAACATCTTGTGGAAGGTCTGTGTTTAGATCATCAAGTCTATAAAAGTAATTCAAATGATTCGGACTGGGCTTTATTCTAAGCTACTGTAAGAGATAGCATAAGACTGTGACAATGCAATGATGTACCACGGGTTAATGTTTTATCTATGTTAATGGATTCAGTTGTCCATTGAAACAGTGCTTGACAAAACTTTTTTTATACAACCTGCAATTAATGTTTATGGCACCCAGTGGCTGTTGAAACATTAGATAATTTTCAGTTTGAGGACTCCTGTAGAGCGTCCATGAAATATCAGCTAAAATTAATGATTAATAATGAAATTACAAAAATTGATTTAGACAATTATATAAATATGCTTCTCAGGATGGTACTGCACAGTCACATAGCATGAAACAAGTGTCTCCCAGTGACATGAAAATAGAGATTTAAACCATGAAGTCTACTGAAAACCTATTCAAGAATGGGAAGACCAAGCAGCCTCTCACCAGCACAGAAATCTGGCTCATTACGTTGCTTGTACTGTTCATTCTTATCACTGTTGGATTGGTGGCGTTTGCTTGGGTTGCTATTAAAGATCTGACTGCAGCAGGTAAGGTGTCCATTTATTTTCATATAAATCCTGCTGTTCTCTCTTCTTTTCTTCTTTGTTTTTTTTCTCTTTTTTTTTGCAGAAAAGTAATATACCACTGAGCTTACATCATCCTATTTGTCCTAGTTGTCATAAGGACTAAAAGTAATCAGAACATCTGAAATTTTGAGCTGTAACCAGAACAGAAATACAGGGAGAAATTGTAATGTAAACATTTGTTTTGCGGACTAAGAAATTTCCCTCACTTCCTTCTGTGGCTGCAAAGCAGGAAGTAAAGAAAAATCTCCTCAATAGGAAACAGACGGCAAAAAGCTGACAGAAGTTTTAAACATTACCTATTGTCTAAAATAGATATAAAGAAAAATGTTGCCTTTAGATATAATTTTGAGGTGCCAGAACCAGGAAAAAGTGTTGCCCAACTGATTTCAATTGGATCAGAAATTATACATGTATGGATATCCTTAAAGGACCTTTTAGACGTATCTTCTCTCCTTGTTCTGATCACTGACAAAAACATGTGTGCCTAATAGTCCGAGATTCTCTATAATCCTCCCACAGCCTCCCACAAAGCACAAAATACATTTTACAGTCCTGAGAGTTATATTTTTCACGTGTTCTAGATATATAATTATAAAACTTCTTTCGGAACATTATTTAAAATTTTATTATATGTCATAATTTTATATGTCAAAATAAGCTAACCTATTAATACAAAAGAATCGTAAAATGTACCTTTATTTAGTGTTAAATAGGTGGAGGGCTCCAGAAAACGTCCCAAAAACTCCAGCATAAGTGATATTTTATTAAATCCTTAACAAGTTTTAGTCTTTTTTTAAAAAAGAAAAGAGAAAATAGGGACATCTAAGCTGTTCACTTTAGTTGATTCATAGTTGTTAAACACTTACTTGGGCTCATCCATGTTAAATAGGGATAGGCAACACTGACTTTCAATTTCCCTGAACTTCCAAAAATAAAATATTTTTGTAAAAATTCACAATTTTGACAAAATGCATTGAAGTAAACGGAAAAAGTGAAAAGGTCCACGGAACCAGATGTTTTCTGTGGGTTACATAAACTACTTTCAAGACTTTCACCCTCAGTATAGTAACAGAGAAGTAAGTTCTAGAAGTAAAGCCCAATTCACAACATACTGCAATACACCACAATGCCTATGTCATGTTTTGTAGTGTGCTGCCTAAAAAACAAAACAAGACATAAAACCTATTTTGTCAGCTGTGGTGGTGTCTTGGAAGCTGATACCTAATGAAGCAGAACTTTTATGTTGCAAAAAATGGTCCCTTATTAGGTTTGAATATTTTAGATTTAAAAAAAAGTAAATAGAAAGCAAAAAATAACATTTTCACATTTTTTTAAATTTTTAAATAAACAAACAACAATTTATGAGTAAAAAAGACATTAATAAAAAAAAAAACAGTAATAAAATTAACTAAACAATTGTTGCCATTTAAAACACAAGGACTTTGATAATTCTCCACCGGAGAATGCTACTGAATGCCAGATTCACTTTTACATTTAAATCATAATACAAAATTAAAAAATTTTCACTGCTGATTACCTAATAATTTTCCTGGGATTTAAACAAGGGATAAAAAGAATTCTACAATGTCTTTCCTGTGGTCTTTGCTTACATGTTGAAGATTTGCTTTAATTACATGTGGTACCTCCTTGACACACCATAGTAGTTGGCAGGATAACCGAGTGGTTTACTGCTGTGAATGTAAAGATCATTGCCCATTTACCTGAATATCTATTAGAAAAGACCAGAGCACCTAATGACTACCTTCTCTGCAAGTGGGTGCCTGGCACAGAATAGCAACCATCTAGATTATTTAAAGCGTTTTATTACAGATGTGACGTAAAAGGTGTACACCTGACCTTTGTCTCTAATTCCTTATATCTTTGTCAGCAATGAATTTACTACAATTATTGCAACTTCTTTCACTAGAATAAATAATAATATGCTGAGGAAAAGCCAAAAATATAAGACATACTAAAAAGAGGACATAAAACATGATAACATTTACAGTAGTTACTTAAATGCTAAGTAATATGTTGTAATGAATGTGCTATGTAATGACATTATTTTTTTAATGAACACACCTATGTTGCAATTCACCAAAATGCACAGTAGTACAATACCTATGGTAAAAAACATAGGGCATTGTTTTTTTTTTTTACAGTGGTAATCAGTATAATGAGAATATGGTGCCGTTTTCCAGACCAGACAATTCAAGTCTATAACTGATTGGTAACAAAATCTAATTTCAGCTAAAATTTTTACCTAAAATAAACATTTTTTAAATTGTAGTATAAAATAAAAACTAGGAGGGGGATGGGATTTACAGCAATCAGGTGTAGAGATTCAGTCTGAATCAACATTTAGCAAGTAAGATTATCTAAAAAATGGGACCACCTAGGGATTAGAGACAAGTGTAATGGAAAAAAATCAATTGGATTGATTCCAGTTGGAGAGGTTGAAAAATTCCATTCAGCTCTAATTGTGTTGAGAGAACAGGCGATTTTCTAAGCCACACTGAGAGAGCACAGCTGGAAATAACAATTGCTGTGATTTCACTTGCTTAACAGTCATAATGTTTCCTGACAGATTCCTAAAATCACTTTTCCTAGAAGCATTTTATGAAATCACGTTTCCCCAAATAATTAGCAATAAGCACTAACCCCCCCCCACATACACCTCATTAATATTAAAGCTACTAGTTCATAGAATAGCCCCAAGCTCTGTCCCTGACTAGCAGTAGTAGCCCCTTTTTGTAACTTCTATCTTTCCCTAGATTAGCTCCAATCTCTAGTAACAGAAAACGGAGCTCTGGCTAGTATGGCACAGTCTTTTAGAAAGGGCTGCACTGAAACTTCAGCACATAGAAGAAGACGGATACGGGGTTGTCAATGCGGCATCTGGCTGTTATTGAATGATCTGGAGCACAAGCACTTTTCCCATGTTCAGAATATCTGAACTCAAGATATGAGAATTAGGGCACTGTGCTATACCCTTTTTTTCAAACAAACAAACAGCAAAATTTTTACTTTTCATTTAACGGTTGTCTACTCTTTTTATGTACCTTTAATTCTGATCAGGATTATCTAAACACCTCTACAAGCACTAGGGGAAAAAAAATGATTTTATAATTCTAAATTAGAACAGAACATACATTTGCCTTTTAAATTTTTAAAAACATTTTTTTAAACAAAATATCACAAAGAATGACAATGGAAATCTATTTCTATTGCCTAGAGTCTGGTATTCTCCAGCTTTGTGAGAGGAATACTTGGTGTTGTAACATATCACTCTTCATTGTTTTTCTTGAAGAGAGCAAGTCAGTTCAAGAATTCAGTTACACAATTGATCTATTAGCTGTGCTCTGACCGCTAATGAATGCCATGGCAAACCATCATGAAGAAGGCTTTTCTGTAATTCATGGAAGTGTCACATTGTCAGGTGTCACAGTGAATGAGAGTACAGGTTTTCTTGGCTTTTTTCCCCATTAAATAATTCCTTTACATTTAACATTTACACATTTTTTTTATTTTTTTTCCATTTGGTAGAAAACCAAAATCAATGGAATAAAGACAACTTGGTTAAATGATTGGGTAGTATGATTATTATTACAGCATAAGGATTTCAGGTTTGGTTTAAAGTATAAGCATATACTCTTTTTTTTATTTTTGGTAAAGTTTGACAGGAAAAGAATCAATTTTTAGTTGCCACTACAACAAGAAAAAGTGAAAATTTTACAATGGGACACGTGGTGCATCAACAGCCTCAACAATCTGTATGATGGGAGATTTCTTTCACTTAAAAAACAGGGCAAATAATAAAATATTCAAAATGTTTAGATTTTAACATTAGTCACTTTACTCACTTCCTACCTGGGGTGTGCTATAAGGTACACATCCTGTGGTTGGAACTTTGGTTTGGATTGTGTCATATTGCTTACATTTTTCAGTTAATAACGTTTTATTGTTTCCTGAAATTTTTACATTTGCAACTGTCTGTAGGGCTGCAATATGGTCAGTATATTTTGACTGATAAATTTGGGCTTGTCACCATCATTGGACCTGATTTATTAAAACTCCTAAAGTCTGGAGAGGATAGACTACTATAGGAGAACATGGGTGACTCAGCAAACCTGAAATATTTTTAGTTAGCAAACGTTTTGAGTCCTGGACTAAAACCTTTTCAGGTTTGCTGGATCACCCAGGCTCTCCAATGATAATCTATCTTCTCCAGAGCTTTATTAAATCAGGCCTATTGTTAATAGAAAGAGATGGAAGGCTCATTTTCTTGAGATGAAAAAAATTGAATTGTTAGTACATTTTCCTTGGGTGCTAGTGCAAGGTCATGTCATATAATACATAACCTAGAGTCCAAAGGAAAAGTAGGGAAAATATTTTAGGCCAATTCAGCTAAAAATTATGGAAGTGCCACCTTCTATCTTATTCCAGTGACCTTAGGTTATACCCGCAACCATTAAAAATTATGTCCAAGCAGCTTTTAATGTAGGCTTTTATATCCTGATAGCTGGTAGCTTTTGTAGCTGATAGCTGGTAGCTTTTGTATTATTTAGCTTTGGTTTAATTATTGACCTGGTGCTTTTCTTAATTACATGTACAAACTTACCAATGTGTCTTAGTTACTTAGTGATGCATCTCACTATGGGCCTGATTTATCAAAGCTCTCCAAGACTGGGGAAAATAGACTATAATGGGAGAACCTGGATGATCAAGCAAGTCTGTAATGAACTTCTTAAAAATAATTTTCTAATTTTTGGCAAATATTTCCAGTCCTGGGCCACATGAGGTTTGTTAGATCACCTAGGTTCTTCTATGATAGTCTATCATCTCTATTCAAGGAGAACTTAAATAAATCAAGCACTATGTTGTAACTATACAGGTACTGCATAAGCCTTTTGGATTTTATTTGGCCACTGTTTCTGACTCTAGCACAGTTTTAGATATATTTGATCTTAGCTATGTGCATTCAGCCCATATGATTAAGGCATTTTAATGCTGCTTGGAAGTGGGGACATTTTAGAGCTATTACGTAGATATCTTCTGGGTCGACTGTAATATGGTTAAGATTGGTTTGATTTAAGGCTAAAAATAGATTGTTATTTTAAGTCTGATACTGGTCACTGAATAATTAACCACAGAACACAAAAGTGCCCTTCACTTTCTAGGTTTCCAAGAAATGCCCCTGCAAAAGCCTCTACAGCTTAGTTAGATGGGGGCACAAAGTACCTTGTCTAGTAAAGCATCATGCCAAAACCAGAAACAGGTTAAAAAGTGTAAAAAGAGAATTGTGATAAAAAAAAAGTATGTTGAAAAAGTATGCTCCTTTCTGAAGCATCGCTAGTTATAAATGCTTACACCTGACTGACTGCTGTCTATGGTCCAAAGAAGAAAAATGCTGTTTCTAGAAATAGATTTGTATGAAGCGCACATAACTCTGAGTGCATATACAATATTCTAAAGTGTTTTGCGACATGCTGAGCGCACCACATACATTATGTATTATTCATCGTTTTATACATTGCTTTTTTTTAAGAAAAAAATAGATAATTAATACAGCTTGTTAGATAAAAAGTGATTAAACTGTGTGGATTTTTTAAATTAAAGCTTAAAAGTGTAAAGAAAAACTAAATTCATTACAAAATAGCCAGGAAACGTGAAAAAGTCAGGTTTTGAGAACTTGGCATTGATCTTTTTGATTGTGTGCTATATCAATACCTGCACTGTGGGTTTTAAGTTTGTCCCCCTGCAGCTCCAAATAAGTTTAATCAAGGAATTATAGTAAAGATAGCCATTGGATAGGCAAAATTATAATTGGCTGTGTCTAGAAAATACAGAAGCGGGATGGTGTAGACAGGCTGCATTTTCTGCCAAATTGCAAGAAAATCACATAGCATTATCTTTACATTCAAAAGAAGTGTGTGTTTGTGTGAGTTAACCTCTGTTACCTAATGTTTCTTTAGTTTTGTGTCTTTTATTCAGGACCATTTATTTTATTTTCTCATACAGCGGAATCTACAAAAAAACTGATATAGTATGTAGATTTCTAAATAAAGTGTTTCTACATGTGGAGGGTGTAGGACAGATGAACATAAAGATACCAGGTATATTGTTACAGTTATACCAAGCCCTACAATAGGAAAAACAGCAAATTTAGGAAATGATTGTCATTTGTTGCTAACGCTGCTGTTCAGTTTGAGGGTGGTCCTGTCGAAGTGGTCTACTAAATATTCGGTGTTTAAAACATGCCAACACTGAATGCCATTAAAGTTAATGAAGAAGATATTCAGAAGTCTCTGGATAATTGTACAAAAAAAAAAGCAAAAAATAAAATGAGCACAAGGGTGGTTAGGGGCAATTTTATTCTGCTTTAAGGGCAACAGAGGAATGAAACAAATCCGTCGATTTGTGGGGTTTCCTGCTTGGAGTGTGATTGTGGAAAATTAAAAGGAGCATTTATAGTGCCCAAAATGGCAATCTATTCTTTGCTCTGTATGTTTTTACATACCTTGCTTTTGAAACAATGCTCCTGATTTATTAAAATTCTCCAAGGCTGGAGAAAATACATTTCATCAGTGAGCCTTGGTGATCCAGCAAACCTGGAATGGATTTATTAAAAGTCATTTGCTGTTTGGTATCAAACATTTTCAATCCTGCACCAGATCCATTTCAGGTTTGCTGGATCACCCAGCTTCACTGATGTAAGTGTATATCCTCCAGCTTTGGAGAGCTTTAATAAATCATGCCCAATTTCGTTAGAAAAAACTTAAACAAAATTTTTTAAAATACTTGGCGGATGAGCCCCAACTGGTTGAACTTCAACAAATAAAAGGGCACGCTTGATGGGCCACATGGTCTTTTTCTGCTGTCATTCTTGTTTTTCTATGTTTTCATAGATTCCACACACAATCAACATATATACTAAAATTCTGAATTACTATACATTTCATGTATTTTTTTTATTTTTTTTAAGAAAAAGTCAATACAGTGCATGGATCCTTCAAAATAGTCTCAGGAGCAACATATACATCAGAATTGCAAAATCAAACCTCCCCAGACTTTAAAATCCTGGCTTTCGATGTCCAGAAAATGGTAAGTGTACATTACTATTGGATGAAGTGTGTGAATAATTTCCAGCTGAAAAATAAACATATGAATATATTTTCCTACCAATGTTTTTTCTGTTACCATTTTATTTAAATTCTGTTTGAGTATATTAGTGATTTGGTGTTTACTTGCCTTTACCAGATCAATGAAATATTCCAGGCTAGTCAGCTGAAGCTTGAGTATAGGACATCGGAAATTCTGGAATTCCGGTAAGAAAAGAAACATTGAAGATCAATGTTACATGTTTCTTAATTTAATTTTGAGTTAAAGTCTACATCTAGTTTAATTTTAGGAAGAAGATTATAATCCTAGTTGGATTATCACTTCTATCCAGGGTTCTGTTCAAAGTATTTGCCTTTACTTACCCTGTCCCTGTGGCAGCAGTTGGACCAGACAGAGGGAAAAGAGGGAAAATGACAAAACAGATAAAAAACAGAAAAAATAAATAAATAGGGATAAATCTCCCAAACCGAGATCTGAATACCAGAGAAACCTGACAGGGTTCTAATTCTTTCACGCTCTTTATAAAACCTGTTTTAGCTGGACTAAAAATTAAATTAGTATATGAGCCACCAGACCCCCGCCCTATTCTCTGACTGTATTAACCTGCCTAGGGTTTTATTTACTAAGGTTAGCAGTAGGTGGATAGGGCAAGAGTTTAAAAGCATTTATTATATGCCTTTAACTGAGTAACAATAAGAAGATTACGGATCAAGGCCATGACTATATTACTAGTTTACTGAAGTGCTGTGTACATATGTATTACCCAATGGTGCTGGAGGCACTCATGTCATGTGAATGTTCCCTGCTGTTTTTTGTTGTTTTTTTCTTTTATAACAAACTTATTGCACAAAAAGAATCTTCTTTCCTATTTCATGAACATTTCCCACTCATTTATTGGTAGAAATAATGTGCTGATTTTGTTCTCAGTTAAATATCAACTATATGGAGTTCTAGGCCACTGGGAGAAGCAAATGTGATCCCATGAGGTCATTCTGACTGACCATTAAACTGCTAGCTATTCTGGTGTGGTATGTTCTTGTCTAATAGGCAGGGCTTTATTTCTCGTTTTTCGTCTGTGAAGGGGAACAGCTGTCAGTGCATATGTGCTTCAATACTGAACAGTGGCTGAGCAGCCTAAGTGCTTGGGAAGTGTCATCACATGCAGCGTGAGCATGTGCAACATTTGAGGAGAGCTAGTTGTTTAAATGTGCCTAACAAATTCCCGCCGACACAGGGATTCAGAGCATTATGCCTAAGGTGCAGTGATACATGCAGACTGGGGTGCTGAAAAGGTTAAGGAGAATTACAACTCTAAAGCTCTTTCCTCTAAACTTTCCTCACTCTCTTTTCTCCACATACCTCTGTATTCAGTGCTCTCTGGGTGAAATGTCTGGCACAGTATCTGGAGGAGGAGGGAATGGGAGACAGATAGTGTCTGGACTCTGTAGGAGAAACAAGATGTGAGCTCCGGCACCTATTTTTATTACAAAAAAGCACTGCTAATTTGTAGTGATTTGCAACTGAAGGACTGAGTGACACATAGGGCTCTCCAACGCTACAGAAGATAGACTCTCATGGGTAAACCTGGGTAACCCAGCAAAAGTGAAACACATGTTTATGATATTAATGTACACTTAACCTCCTGAGCAGTTTATTTCTGTCTAGATTTATATGTTTAAAAGTGGTACATTGTTTTTCATGAAAATTTATTTTACAGTATAATATAATAATATGAGTTTAAAAAAATTTGAAACACAAAAATCATGTCAAAATAATAAATTAAATGATTAATTTTAATTATTATTATTATTATTATTATTATTATTATTATTAATAATTATTATACTCATACTGTTATATTATACTATAAAATAAATGTTCATGAAAGACAATGTGCTGCTTTTACACATATAAATCCATTGTATTGCATACAATACAGTTATTTTGTATTGAATGTAATAAAAATGGATTTGAATTTCCCGCTCCACCCCGAACGGTACGTCCACATGCACCGACATCACCGGGAACTCCCCGTGTGACTCATCGAGTGCAGAGAACATCAGACATCGCAGGTAAGGATGACGCGGGAAGCCGGCAGATCAGGTAAGACTCGATTTACTATTACTTCCCATAGGTTTACCTACCCCAAGTGTGACTCGGGTTACCGCTTTTAGCATCTTTTTTCTACCCCGATTCACACTCGGGGCTATTGCTCAGGGGGTTATAACTAAAAGTACAGCTTGGGCCCGATTTATTAAAGCTCTCCAGGACTGGAGAGCACACTTTCCTCAGTGAAGCAGGGTGACACAGCAAACCTTGAAAAGATCTAGTCCACGACTAAAAACATTTGCTAACAAATACCAAATTTCTTTAAAGAAATCCATTCCAGGTTTTCTGGATCCCCCACCTTGAATACACCAATTGTAAACCAATCTGAATATACACTGAATATAAACTGATATACCTCTTTTTACCTGAAAAAACTGAACACACACTCCTACGACACAAAATGTGGGGGTCCATGCTAACAATTAGTAAAATTTGGGGTATAAATACATCTAAGGGGTGTTACTTTAAAACATTTTAAAGGGAAAAAATAAAACCACATGAGCTCACCCTATATATCTTTTTCCCCATTTTACAGGCTAAAGTATTTTGTAACGAGTTGATGAGTATAATGGGTCATTTGCTCCTAAATGATCATTTGTGCATTATTGTTGAAAATAAGCAGATGACTCTGTGTCCTCATGTCTGTTACTTAAAGTTTCTCTTTGACAGCTCTGATCTGTCAAATCAGAGATATATTAATTTCCAGGACATGCCACTGGGTGTCACCTGAGTATAAGCCAATATTGGCCAATATTAATATTTTTTTAAATATATTTCAGGGGGAGGGGTTCTGTTCTTGGTCCATATATATATATATATATATATATATATATATATATCATATACTTTTAGGTCCAAGATAATTTTGCAGTTAAGTTTTCTGTCAGCTTCTAATGTAATATTTTAAATGAAGAAAAACAACTATCTCAACCTCCACCATGGTTATGACATATCTCTGGAGTTCTTTGTTCATGCAGTTTTCTCCTTTTATTCTTTAAGGTGTGTGACATTCCTAACTATTAAGTCAAGATGAGTTCCTTATATGAAGTGGAAATGGGAGGAACATTTTGTATGTATAAACACCACTCCATAAACTCTTTGTTCTGGAGGAAGCTTTCTTGTCCTTGGCACCATGAATTCTCTGTTTTTTTTTCTGGGGTCAATTTTCTATTAAACAAGCCGTTAAGCAGGAAACATTGTGGTCCGGAAATATAAGTGTTACATCTTAGCAGAGAGGGTGTGCTGATGGAGTCCATGAACTCATCTACATAAAATGAAAAACAGGGTCATTACAATAAAATGTAGGTGCTAAGGCACATAAAACATGGGGTCTTATGGAGACACTATACTGCAACATATTTTTCAAGGCCTGTTTTCAGTGAACAATACAATTTTACCCTCTGACATATCATTTTGTAAAAAAGGACATCACTGTGATAGAATGTGAAGTGTAAAGCACTGTCCAAAAAAAACTAAGCCTAATTTTTCTTAGCTAACAATTACTAGAACAATGACGGAATAAATGTGCTCAATTCATTTTTTTTAGATGTCACATTTTGTACAAACGTTAGATTTTTTTTGCTGGAAACAACTTTCCCTGATAGTATCCAGTGAAAAGGGAATGAATGAGAGAAAAAGACGAGCAAATCCAGTTGGGTTTTCCTATCTGCCATGCGGTCCATCCTAACCCCACCCATGATTAGATTGGCAGAATATTGTACACATATGCCCCAGGTACTGAGTGCTTACTAATTGTAAAATAAACCGGCCTGGTCAGACATAAGCACAATATCTAGCACATCTGTTTTTGTGCATTAGACAAATTAATATAGTCTTGTGCTGCTATGTGACTGTACAACTCCTTTTTTATTTAAAATACCTATAAAGGCCTATATAATGTATGTGTGTATAATATGTGTATAATATAATGTGGGTGTATTATTTTAAAAAGGCAACTTTTAAATTAATATAAAGGCCACTTCCATTGCCAAATAATTTATATAACTAAACCAGAATTAGTACATTTGAAAGGTATGCCTCTAGTGCTTTTAGAGTATAAATCCAATGCCTAGATGTACTTTGAAGCTATGCCTCCTTCCAAAAAGCTCTCTCAGCTGCATTTACAATTAAAATGTTATGTTTCCCGAAATGACAGCTGAAGCTCAGTGTTATGGATATTTCAGCCCTCAATGTCAGCTTTTATGTTTCCCCAGCAGCAACAAGATGGCCAAGTAAATGAACATGGGTTAAAAAAGACACAAGCCTATGAAAAATTGCTATTCAAGCCCATAACTGAATATATTTAAGTCTACATCATGGGTTACTCTAGGCATTTACCTAAAACATTCCGCTTCACAGAATAATGCAGAGATAAGGTCAGGTTTAGGTCAACATGTTTGCTTGAAAACAAGGAGAGAAAACATATCTGGAAAGATTTTAATATTACCCTGTAGGTTTTGTTTTAAAAACACTAGCTATAGCTACTTTAAAATAAAAAGTATAATATTTACTCTCCAATGAATAGTCACGTATAAAAACATCTGGTGGCAGAAAACATCACAGGGCACAAGAGGGGACCAACAGGGACCCAACACACCTAGAAGTGTCAGTCCCCTTAAAATTCTTCATCCTCTGGAGATCACAAAGATCACCACTTATGGAGTCGGTAATATATTATTTCCTATACAGGCAGCTTTGACGTGTGATGAGGTTATGAGAAAGAAAGTCATTAGTAGGTTTATTGGAGGAGACAAAAGAGCGGCTAGGGGAGTATTTTTCATCAAGTCAGAAGTGTAATTGGGACAAAAGCTGTGGAGGAATTTGAAGGCAAAGCAAAGGAGCTTGCATTTGTTTCTAAGGTTAAGTGAAGTCAGTGAAGAGAACTACACAGAGAGGCAGCAGAAGAGGCGTAGTGGGAAGGATGGATGAGTCTGGCTGCAGCATTCATAATAGATAAATAATAGAAATTCAGATTAGAAGGAAGGTAACTGTGGGTCCTGTACACCTCTTTATAAACTCTGAATCATCTAAAAAGTCAAAACGCAAAGTTATGTAAAATGCAAGTAGAATTCACTTGAAATAAAATACATTATTTCAACACAAGTCCCTATTAAAGGTGCTTGTAAGACTAAAATCCAGACTTGGATTAAATGAAGTTGGGATTCTTTTTTTTTGAATGAAACATACTATACTCATTAATAGAAAGGTTTAGTATGGCTGACCTGATACAGTCACCAGACGGGGACAACTGTCATCACCCTTTGTCCTACTTTACCTGTCATTGATGGCATAGTATAAATATAGTATAAATATCTGAGTCGGAATCTACTCCTTATTCTTTGGAAAAAAAAAATGGAAGTTTGACTTGAGTTTTTGCTGGGAAATCTGCTTTTGAAAAAAGTGACTGGGTAGTTTTTGGCTATCCAGATAATTTTTAAAGCAGTCAAAAAAGGATCAAGTATTGATGATGTCAATAATAAATACCTCCACAACAGTGTCACATATTGCATTAAATCCCCACTGCTTTGTACCACCTTACCATAGCAGCCATGTGAAAAAAGTGTACAAGGTTCCATGTTTTGGAACATGAGCCTTCAAACCTTCATGGGAGGCTCGTAATATATTTTTAGAAGGGTTAAATTTCACTGTTTTAATGTAGAACTAAATCCATGCATTTCATCTTTTCACCATCTTCATTGTCTTCTTCCTGTTCCAGACCAGTGGTCCCCAACTTCTTAAAGTTCACAGACCACTGAATCTACGAGCTCTGGACCGTGCATCCATCACTCAAAGGGGCAGAAACTTCCCCTAATTGAAGTCCAAATGCCGGAACCCGCCCATTCTCCCATCACAGTTCTGAGTCTGCGATGGGAAAGTGGGCGGGTTGTGTCCAGAGATCTGTACAGGAGACATGGTCCGTGGCTCTGGCCGATCCGTAACCCTAGTAGGGTCCTTCTCCTAACTCCACTGGGGGGTGCCCGGCTAGACTCACGGACCACCCGTGGTCTAAATACTCTGGCGGCCCACCTGTCAGATGGTCAGCGGACCGGGGGTTGGGGACCCCTGTTCTAGATGAATATTGGCCATCTTGAATGACCCTTCTGCCCAACATTTATCCTGGCACAAGCAAGGGAAACCAATATTGCCTAATTTTCCTGCCAACCAAAGCTGCCACTGCGCATGCGCAGCTCATGTTCACACCAGAAACCTAGAGTGATCAGGCAGGTACGACACATTATTACAAAAGGGATATCACCTGTTCCTTACTGCCTGTCTGATGATGCAAACTTCAAGGTGGAACATTATTTGCACTTTAAGCTCCTATTCATGATCTTTCTTTTGAGGTTGTGAGAAAACATAGTGCTGACAAGAGCTGACATAGTAGATAAGTTGCCAGGGAAACGGAACAGGCTGCCATCTGCAATCAAGTAAATAAAAGCTGAACATGTAAAGCACTGCTGAGGAGAACCCCGGATTTGTAGGCAGGAAACTTTCTTCACCTGATGTAGTGTTACAGTTTAAAACAAGGAACAAACTCATTCTAAATATTTTCAGTAGCCCATCTGGCAGGATTTTTGTGTTGTAAGACAACTTGTAAGAAAGAAATGAGACATCCTAAATTAGAAGGTTGCTATGTGGAAAGCAGGATTGCTAATTTGAAAGTTTGCATGCTGTTGCTTATTACTAGATAATATTTGGTAAAATTACTTAAATACAAGATGTTTTCCTAGCAAAGTGACAACATGAGAGCCTATGCGGATTGTATATACCATGTAAAACATACGCAGCACAGACAAAACATACACAACCCTGACCTCCTGTCCCAGTAACATAAAAGGAAATGAGATGAGCTTGCTACAAAGAAATGTGTCACCAGAGCACTTACCATTTTTTGAAGATTAGAAAAAGAAGGACATAGCATACTTTATACAGTGTAGATGGCTGTGTTGACTGGACATTTAAAATCTGAACTAAACTCTAAAAATACAAAATGCTACCAGAAAGGTCCTTTATTGCAGATGGGACAGGTGATGAAATAAAATACCCTTAATTGCCTGGTTGCAAGTTTCCATTTACAATGACATGTCCCTGGCCCATTGCCAGTGTCGTCTTTTTTCTTCTCTTACTGGACCTGGGATTGTCTGTTGTAGAACCTACCCTTCATGCTGTATATGAAGCACAACTAAACCCTTACCACAAAAAAATTGCAGCCAGGCAGGTCCTTTAATGCAGGGAAGGGATGATGACTCTTCTGCAATAAAATATTCTTACCTGCCTCATTGCAAACTTTTAATACACTTACCTGTCCCCATTCCATTGTTGGAGTTACCATCATGTTCTATTCCTAGTTCCTATCTTCATCCATCTTGCTTGGCCAGGCCAGAATGACATAACTCCTGCACTTGAGTGCAGCCGTTTTGTTCGTTTCCAACAGCCCCTATTTTTTAAAAGAAGATAACGATCAGGCAAGTAAGGGTGTTTTATTACAAAAGGGACATTGCCTGTAAACCTGTCCGAACACAAATTCCTTTTGCAGAACTATAGTTCCATTATAATGTAGAAGAAGATGCAATGGGCTACGAGGGATAGTAACACTGATCACTAAACACCATAGGTTATGTTTGTAAATTTTGAACTCTGGAATCTATAAGAATTATCTAGCAGGCAACCAGCTGTACAAAATTACTGCCAGAACGTAAAGCAAAGCCATCTAATTAGTACATTTGCCCCCAGGGTCTCTTTAAATGCAAAAATGTTATGTGTGACTATGTAATGAAGCATTTAGCCAAACATGCCAGTGAAATATTTTAACAAGTTTATTACTAAATCTTGCTGAAGTTTAGGTAGTACAAATATGGTTTGATTTTGATTCTACCAATAAGAGTTAAAATACACATGCCCAAAATTGTTCTTTAATAAATTCTATAATCTCTATGACCTCCACAGCTGCATGGCACTTGCTTTGCAGATATAAAACCACCTTAATGTTAAAAATCTGTAATGCACTGACTCAGAACATCAGCATAATAAGCCACCCTGGGCAGAGATAATGGGCACAGAGAAGTCAAAACTTGCCAAACAGCAGCAAACTATTTGTTCAATAGGCAATGACGCTGCAGGATTTAGCAAACATCAGTAATTTTGGATCACTTCTGTAAATTAGAAGCTGCTTGTATTTGTGCATGCAATGTTCTTTTCCATTCCTCATTACAATTGAATTAATCCAGGCCAGGCTTAATTGCATTTACATTTCTTACATTTGGCAGTCATTACTTCAGAATCCTAACTCTTCCTAATAGAATTTGTTGAAAAGTTAGTGACCATCTGTACAAGGTAAACGAGGAGAAATTTCTCTAGCTTAGAAATGTGTACAGAAACTTGGTACACAAATGTTATTGCAGTAAAAAAGCTTTTCCTTTTTACATTTATGTTCATTTTTGGGGGGTTGAGATTTTTCTGTAATAAAATATTACATTATTTTATTATTTTGCTTGTATTTGGTTTACAAAGTACAATAGCCAAAACTAAAATTTACATATACAGCTAAATGAGAATTAACTAATTTTTCTCTGTACTCTGTAGAAAAACCTTATTCTTCATTTATACCAGTGTCATTTTTAGTCTCAGAAAAAAAAATGTATATATATATATATATATATATACATTTTTGCTACATTTTCACTTAAATTTCTAAAAAATCTGACAGTAATGTTTTCATTGTCTGCTAAAACTAGAATTATTAGCACAAATGTAACATTTGGTTGTATTTTGCAGTCTATGAGGTCTATTTATACATTCTTTGTCCATCAGTTCAAGTTTTACATTTGTAAAATCACTCACATAGCAATAGAATGTATCCAAATGAATATATGGATCAAACTTCATTATATCAACAAATAAAACATTTTTATTTTTGGAACTTATATGCACATTTCGACTCTTAACAGAGTTTAGGGTGTAGCAAAAACTACTTCATGTGTCTAATTCTCTATCTGTACCAAATAAATGTTTTTTTCTTGAGTAGTAGTTGACTTGGGAGAGAGCACAGTTACAAAATCTGAATTTGCACATAAAACCTTTGACCACTACTTCTGCCATCAACTAACTGGATAGAAAAACAAAAGATCTTACAACTACAAGAGTGTGGCCTTTAAAATACTGGCCATTAAAGACTGGCACTTGACAGCCCTTCTTTATGGCAATCAATTGTTAAAGTCATATGTTTTTAATACAATCTAAGGACAATTTGGGGCAGGGGGGCAATTAGCCTAACTGAATGTTTTTGGGATGTGGGGGGAAACCAGAGTACCTGGAGGAAACCCACAAAAACACTGGGACCTAGTGCTGCAAATGGCAGAATGCTAGCCACGGAGCCAACTGTTCTACCCGATAAATCATTCATTGTAAGAGATTTTTTTTAAAGAGTATTTGTAATAAATCACTGTTCTTATCTGCTCTGACCTGGTTAAGCTACGTACACACTTCCAATTATTATCGTTGGAAAACGAACGACGAACGTTCATGCACGATATATACGAACGATCGTATAGCACCGATCCTGCACATAGAGATAACGACACGATCGTTCGTAGATATTGTACACACAATAGATACGATCGTTTGAGCGATAGAGGAACTATGTGCACGACAGGAAAGTGAACGGACGTTCGTTCATCACGCATGCTCTGAACATGGACGATCAACGAACAACCGTACACACGAACGATGTTCAACGATCGTCGTCCAATCCGATCCGTCGGTCCGGTCGTTCGTTTCCAGCGACTTTCCTCGTTCGTCGGCGTCGTTGGTTACTTTTTTACGAACGATTTTTTGCCCAATCGATCGTTCGTCGTTCGATTGGAACGATAAAAATTGGAAGTGTGTACGCACCTTTAAGGTCTATCACCTTCAGTCTTATCATCTACCTGCTCTGTATAGGAAAACAATAAGAAAAACCCACAGCTTTTAGAGCCTCAGTATGTATAAATGTGTGGAGGGCGAAGATGAGTTACTTGGGGCCAGAGAAGGAAAAGAACAGGATATGTGTACCTTGTTTGAAAATTGTGTGATCTTTTTAAATTAATAACTTTGCAGCAAGCTTACTACCTACTCCTCGAAAATAAGACACTGTCTTATATTTATTTTTCCTCAACAGGACACAATATGGCATATTTTTAAGGGATGTCTTATTTTTATTAAGTATGGTACAACAATCTACATTTTTTCAAATATAGTTAAGTCGTCTTCTTCAGGAACATCGTCATAACTCCAAACCTGGAATTCCATCCTGAATTTCTTGCAGCTCCATTTCCTTTAGAACCATTGGCCCCAATCTTTCATGTTGAGCAATAGAGCTCATCTCTTGGGGCTCAGTAGCAGACTGCTTGCTGAAGCTTTTCCCCTATCCCCTGGTGTTTGTGTGGGGTGCGAGAGACCCACAGACTGTTGCTGGTTGGTGCTGGGGGAGAGAGACCCACAGTGCTGAGTAAAACAGCAGCCACAGCTTTACTTCTTCCCCCTGAGAACACACAATACCTGAAACAGAGCGTCCTGCTCCTCACTTCACTGAGGGGAATTTTACTTTCACTTTCTATGTCTCCCTCTATGCCTCAGCTTGCAGCACGCACAGCGACCAGGACCTGGCAGGGGGAGCCGACCTTATTGATGGGGCTGCCCGTCATCTTTACTGCTCCGCGCCGGTACGCTGCATAGCCACGCCGATCACTATGTCTAATTTACTGGGTATGGCTTATACTTCGCAAATGCTTAGAAATCCTGCTACGGCTTATTTTGTGGGTATGTCCTATTTTCGGGGAAACACGGTATATAGACCATTTATATATTGATAGAATGTCACCTTTATAGTAATGGTCCCTAATAAACTCACGCAGGCAGCCTACATAAAGTCTGGAAAAACCTTTTCAAAACAAACTGTTTTTCTATTCCATTTGAACATTTTACATCAACTGCTATGCCATTCACTGCAAGCTGCAGGGTGTTTTTCTGACATTTGTGATGGAAGTAAAGAAAATATTCACAATGAACTGATGTAGGAAACTAAAGGACAAACACTGACTCTCCATCCAACTTCTTACCTTCTAACAATGGCTGAGCAAATTGTTTAAAATGTGTTCTCCTGGCATTCATCCAGTCCTCTGATTTAAGTCTATTTTATACTGTCAGAATATTGTCACTCTAACTTTTTTTTTTTTACCTATTTTATTGAGATGAACTGGCAAAGGGATTCTTCTGCAACCTCAGTACACCCTTTTGGTTAAGTGACGTATACTGTATATAAAAGATTGCACAGAGTTCATTTCTGCAAAGAGATAGAGTGTGCACATAGAGGTTTGGTTGCTACAATTCATATTGAGGAAATTGGTTAAACCCGAAGTTTATATTTTGCCCTCCTTACTTTCTTCTTTACACCCAAAATTATGTTAAGATTTTCAGTTAAAACTTTTCAGTTTTTGTTTCATACCTCGTTTTAGACTTGGTGATGAGAAAAGTGGTAACACAGGATCTCTGGCCTTCTCTAATGGTCCTATTATCTGCTTGATGATATCATAATTTTATACACTTTAGGCTCAAAGAAAAAATTTTCTTCCCCTTGGGTAAAGCCAGTAAAGTTATCATGTACGCACAGATATACATCACTGGCATTGTATAGGTGAAAGTATAGGTGAACCAACTATTTAACAGGTGAATTATTCTCAAATGGAAGGACTACTCTCACTTCTATTATAAAAAAAAACTATATACATATTGTGACACGAATGCAGGATTGGAGGTGGAAGGGAGATAAATTTGCCCAAGATTCCTCTCCTATGTGAAGTAGCAGGTGGGAAAACTCACCTGTGAGGTAATTAATGAAGCAGCACTGAGGGTGGGGATATAACCCAGAGCCAGGAGTTCAGTCAGGAGCCTAATTTGGAGCCACAGACAGAGGTCTGTGCAGGCTCAGCCTGGCTTAGAGAGACACAGCCAGGTGGACTGTGTGAGAGAGAGAGAGCTTGGTTTGGAGGTGCAGACAGTCGGTCTGGGTGATTGAGCTCAAGGAAGTTGGACTGTGTGAAGGAACTCAGACCTGAGTAGAAGGTTGCTACAAGTGTTGTTTGGAGCTGACAGGGAGAAGCCCTCCAGCTGATAGACAGGAAAGTCTAATGTATAGTAAGTGCCGGACAGGCAAGGTTTTCTTTTTGCTGTTTTATTATTTTATTTGCAACCTTTAATAAACCTGGCTGCAAGCCAGCTTAACCCTTATACCTCGGTGTGATATGAGTTGGAGGAATCAGACAAGTGTCCTTTGACCCCAGCAAAGGGGATCCCGAGCTTAACCCCTTACAATATATATATATATATATATATATATATTTATATATATAAAGTCATGGGTTTAATCCCAATACCAGTTTTTACTGTTGCCTGTGCCTCTCTGTTATGCCAATGATTATTCTCCCTTTTTCTGGTATAGATATAAAGGGATATATTTCCCCAGTAGGGAGAAGAAAAGAATAGCTAGTAGTCAATTTTATCCTGTGTGGTCCAAATCCCTTGAGTAGAGACTAGGTATGCAAAAAGAAAGGGTCCAAAATTGGAACATATTAGGAAAGTATATTATATATTATATACTATATATCTCTCACAAATACTCCCAATAAATCAGTCTAGTACAGTAGTAATAAGCCCTGAAAAAGATGTACCAGGTAACCCCCCCCCCCCCCCAAACATATGTTTGCTTTTTGTGATATGAGTCTGAATAAAATGAAATCAGGACTTCATGCATTCTGCTTGTGGTTTTTTCCTTTTTGCACACCCAGAAATAAAAACTTGACATCATTTTAACAAGGCTTTAAAAACTATTCAAATGAAAAAGACATCAATGGTATCTATGGCTAATGCTTTTTTTTAGAAGAACATCCATATGGAGCAGATACGTAACAGAATGAGACACTCAACTGTGATGAATCCAGTTTCAATGTTTTGTATGTTTATTTTCATTCTCTGCATTGTAAACATGGTATCCTATAGATACAGCAGGGTTATTTCTGCCTGAAGGAGGGCCTTGTTCCCCTATTGTGTCTTGCTGTTAGTGTTTTTTCTCTACTAAAGTGTGCTCCATTTCATTAGAAATGATTTATGAATTTGTATTATCTATACCTCAAGATTTTGTTTGTATCATAATATTGTACAAAGCTATATAAAGCATTATTACATAAAGTTAGAGGCTGACAGAAAATACCATTAATATATAATTAACCTGTTGACTGTGGTTTGTACATACAATAGCTTTAGGCTTCTCACATGGCGCAGATAGAATTTATTCCTAAAAAAAAAAAGCCATTGGTTATATGTTCACTATTTTCAATAATATTAAGAATCTAAACAACTAAACTGAAAAGTTCTCACTGTCTCTACTATCTAAGGAGCTGAGAAAATATGTAGGCTTCCATTGCTAACTACACTTGTAGCTTGATTTTCATGCTGATTCAATGGCTTCATTATTTCTATTACTGACCTGGAACAAGGGTGATTATTGGGAGCTCATATTGGCTTTTTTTCATTTTGGTGATGTAATAAGAAACCAATAGACATCTATTATTTGCATAAAACATCATTTCACTGTTAGTCTCCATGTTTCTTCCAAGACAGTTGAGGTCGGTCCTTAAAAGGTCCTTCTGTGTTCCTTAACAAGTACTTCTGACCTCCTTCTCCTTAGGGTGCAGCAATATTCTCTAACATTCAAATAATTAGTAAATAGTAAAAAGCTATGTTTTTTTTTTATCTGCTGCTAACAAATACTCATATACTCAGGATCTTATAAAGCCTACTTTCCAGTGGTTATGTGCTCTGTCTTTGGGATAAGCCCATCTAGTAATTGTTAGTATACATGGCAGGGCAAGAGCTCTATGTCTAGTTTCTAATTGGTTTCCATAGCCATTCTCATTGCATTACATACCTTAAAATAGGAACAGCTTTATGTTTCTTACCTAAACTTGAATACTATAAAAAATAAATAACTCACCCACTTTCTTTTCACTATTTGTTCTAGAAATGGAAGTGTGATTGTGGTTTTCAGTGCGCTCTTCACCCAGAATTTACTTAGTGAAAAAATTCAGATTGAGCTAAAATCCGGAATTGAGAAGAATTATTCAAATCTCACGAAATATTATAAAATAGATGTTCAAAGTGTGTTCATTGAAGGTAAGCATGGTTTGAATGACTTACAAAGTTTTTTTTAAATTTATTTCCTTCTTTTGAAGATTGGAAGATGGTTACATCTTTCAGATATCCCTGTACTTCCAATTTGAGTGTTGATACTTCTGCCGCTGCAGTAAATAGGGAAAGCTCCCTGAAGGTAAATCCCTATCCCTCTCCTCTGCGGTGCATAAGGAGGAGAGGGATTTCACTTCTGGGGGCGTTTCCAGGTAGTGGATGGAGCCTTTAGGTGCTCCCGCCCACCCCATAAATGGCCTAGTGGCCATAAAACTTTGCCAACCCCTGTAGTAAGGGATGATGATGCCCCTTATGCAACAATGCTTCCTTCCTGCACATGGTATAAATTTATGAACTTCCACATGTTTGTGCAAAAGTTGTGTCATCTTAGCCTGGCCAGTCAAGATGGAACAGAAGAAAGAAGATGTCAGCCCCCTGTAAGGGAATGAGGACAGCTAAGTAACATGGGTTAAATTTACCTATAAGGCAGGAAGTGATAGGAAACCCTCTTACAATGGATAGTGATGCTCCAATATGCCCCTGCTAGATTTGCTCTACTTTTGCCAAACATCCTGTGTTCACTAACTCAGTGTAAAATATGAAGATAAGAGCATATTGCCAACAGCTTGGTTAGAAGGCACTGGTTGTGAGGCACTGCTAAGATTCCCAACAGGAAGTGTTCCCATTGATTGTCAGGATGGTCTGTGAGAGGTCTTTGAGATACCCCTTCCTTCCCCCTACAAGACCTATTACTGGAAATATAAAATTATACAACAGTGCACACTGCAGCAGAGCATCACTGCTCAATACTGAACATCTAGTAAAAAATTAATGCTATTATTATCTAGTATTTATATAGTGCCAACATATTATGCAGCATTTTGCAAAGCCCATAGTTATGTCACTAGGTGTTCCTCAAAGAGGCTCACAATCTAATGTCCCACCATAGTCATTTTTCAATTTGGGTGGAAGCCAATTAACCTAAAATTGACTTGTCAGTTAATTTTCAATTATGTATGCAAATACATTCATAAAATAATTGCAATGTACTGTACAGGAACATAATTTGTTATCATTAAAAAAAAGTAATTGAGCTTCAGTTTAGATACTTAGCCTGGGATGAGACAATGTTTTTAGTCTGCTGCAGACAGACAGAAACATTTCCTCAGTCTTCTCTCCCACACCAATAAGTTACAAGATAATAGGCTGCAGTAGGAGCCTATTTTAGATATACAGGTGACCAAAGGTTTGTTCCGCAGGCTCCACTGCACTCCTAATCATTCCATCCAGTTTGTGTATGTGTTTGCATGTGGTTGAAAATGTGTTTCGTGGGATTGCATTGAGGTTCTTTGACCTTGCAGTTGATTTTCCTTCCTTGGTGGAGGAACCGCACCACCACAAATGTACAGGCAATGCATGCAAACATGTCGACTCACAGTAAGGTTCTCTACTTCTAGCACACAGCTTTCTATGCATCTAGGAGCAGCTAACTGCACAGTTTTCCACCCCAAATGTGAAAGAGACCTTAGTCCAATGAGGGAGAGCAAACATTTAATGAATGCTGCACTTCTATGAGGCTGGGGTATGTTCTGGACCAGACTGCACTTCTTACCTGCAGTGTAATCTGCAGGGCAATCCAGAACATCTGTGCTGTCTAGAAGGGGTAACTGGTAAACAGAATGACAGATATTTTAAAAACATAGGTACATATAAAACAAAGTATTTATATGTTATCTGCTTAGATTTCAACTCTAATAAATGTAAAACCAGTCTGCAAGGTTCCCTGTGATTTTCACTACATGGACATTGCGGTTCAAAACAACATACATAAAGTAGAGCTTTATATACCTTGAAATTGTAAGAAATTAACTTAAAAGCAAGAACACCATGTCTTCTGTTTGTCAAGTTTAGGAAAATAACACGTTTCTAATCAATTTGTTCTTTTATCGTAGGTGTACAGATTACCACAGCAAGTCCTACCACAACCGCAAGTCCTACCACACCCGCAAGGACTACCACAAGGCTAACCACCAGGAAAACTACAACAGCAGGTAACTAACAAAATAAACAGAAAAATAAATAATAATGCAACTTTTCATAGACAGAAAGCACTGTGAGATTTTTTTTTATATATTTGCAGTTGGTATGAGTAACAAAAACACTAAAAACAAATTTACTTATATATGTCCATTGAAAAAGTTAAAAGTGTGGGACATACAAGTCATCCAGCATACACTGGTAAATGTTCCAGTAAATGTTACTTAACTCTGACCACCAGGACTACTTACAAATTGTGAGGGTTAAATGGAAATTTTTTCCCTAAAGGATCAAAAAACAGCTTTCACCGAAATTAACACTTAGCTGGTACCCTCCGCTGGGCAACCAATCCCTACGTGGGACAAGTAGGAGACTGGTTGCCCAGTTTTTTTACATTACTTACTCAATGCAAAAACATCCAGGTAGGTTAATTTTCTTCACCTAAAAATTGACCCTGGAGTTTGTTATGACCTATATTATAGCAGGGGCTTTATATGGTGAGCCTCTCTGGGGGACAGTAAGTGACTATGGACTTTGTATATTGATGCATAATATGTTGGGACCATACAAGATAATAATAAAGAGAGGCCCATATTCATAAGATATTAGGTGCAGGGCCTACATGACAAGGTGTAAGGCCTAGCCCAGGGGTGTTAAGGGTTAAAAAAAAGTAGTAATGGTTGGGAGGGGCTGTGCTAGTGTGGAGCATGCGATAGGTGGGGTTTAGGCATAGGATGAGTTAAAAGGGGGTAAACGGAAGTGGGAGGCCCTCTTTTTGGATAAAAAAGTTTCCCGCCCACCCCTTTCTGTTATCTTAATAATTGGTACTGTGGTAACTTTTAGCGGTTGGGGTCTTGGAAGGCAAGGATCCAGTGCATGTTAAAGTGGTGGATGTTGGCAGGGAGGATGCTCTTTGGTGCCAAGGTGGAAATGTTGCAGGAGTTACATTCCTGTTGGGTGCAGATTTTGTCTTCTGAGACCTGCAGCCTGGTTCTTTGGGTGTATAACCGGGAGTTTGGCCTTTTATAACATTGGGGATATTGTTGTTTATGGTTATGTATTATTAAAAGGAGGGAATTAGGTTGTTAGTTAATTAGGTTATATTTAATGGAGTGTTTTGTTATAATATGTGAAGTTATGCTTGCATATCAAAGTGTAAAATTGAGTTATTTATTTTGTCATGTATTTGTGATTGGATATTAATTTGTTATTTACTTGAATTATTAATGTATTTAATTATGCTTAATAAACCACTGCTTGCCAGCCATTTTCAGTCCAAATTGGTGTTTGTGTATTTTAATGGTGGGAGAAGTGGTTGGTAAGCAAGTGGGGTCGGGGGAGGCGGAGGTTTCTGCAGGTGGTGGTAAAGGAAGAGATAGAAGGTCTGAGCTACCCTGGTCATGGTGGTGAAATGCTGACACTGATTCAGCTTCAAAGACAGAAGAGTGGTGTGTTGACCAAGACTCCTAAAACAGTCAGCCATTTAACAACATAGAAATACATACAGTGATCCCTTGCATGTCAGATATCACCTATCCTTGGGTGTGCTCTGTTGGAGGAAAAGCTTTCTGGAAAAGTTTTTAAAAATGGAGAAATGGAGAAAACCGCTGTTACAGAATTAGATCAGATAATACTTATTTCTTGATACAAGCAAACAAAAACGTTTGTTCAAATGTCTATATTGTAATATAGCCTTCATTATTGTTGACCTCACATACTACACACAACCAGTGGCCTCTATAAATTAGAGGATAAAGCAGCATTTATATTATAGGCCCAGTTATTAGGCATCGATATGGCCCTATAACTGCTAGGCTTCTGATTAGAAAAATAAAAATAAAAAAATAGATATATACCCTTTAGCTGTGTTCACCACAAATGTTCTTTCTGTTTGCTGTGGGTCTTTAAAACAAGCAAAGCCTCATTCATTTTAATACATCTGAAAAAATGTGCCAGAAGGAGAAGGCTGACCTGTGAAAGTCAAATAAGTGTGTTCTTTTCCTATTACAGAGTGTTCTCTGTAGTTTTATATATAAAGAACATTCTATAGGACAATGCAGGATTCATAGTGTAGCCTTCATTTTTAGAATGCCTCAAGCTCCCCATATCACAAGGAAGCAACTTTTTAATAAATTAAATTTAATTCAATCATTATGGAGACTCAATAAATTCTAAACCTAGTCTGTATGTGTTTATTTGTTTTTTTACTGTTATAAGGTGAATAAATTGTAGACTTTTTTTTATAGATATTTCTTTTTTGGTGTAGGGGGGGAGCTAGGTATGAGTTAAAAACTCCTCCTGTTAAATTTTTACAAGTTCCATCAAGTTCCAGGGAATTTTACTTGACTTCCTGCACAGAGACATAAATTATCTTAGTGGGTTGTCACAAATCCCTATGGAAAGATTTCCCATTTTTGGCATTTACTGAAGACAATGGGAAAACAATTATATTGGGAACAAGGCTCTATTTTCACTTTGGTGAAGCCAGATGAACAACCTTGATCTGTGATCCAGGGGGGTTGTAATAGGACATACATTGTTCGGCCACTGTGCCAGACTCCTTGCCTGTAAGGGCAGTATTCAAGATTGAGGTTTAGGTCTGAAATGGTCTGTAAACTATGTACAAGTTATGTGCCCTAAAAATGACCAAGAATTGCCATTATGTTTCATGATTCATGATAACAAGGGCATATTTCAATATGACAATGCCAGGATTCATCAGGTTCAATTGTGAAAGAGTGGTTCAAGGAGCATGAGACTTTCACACATAAATTGGCCAGCACAGCCCAGACCTTAACCGCAATAAAAATCTTTAGAATGTGCTGGAGAGGACTTTATACAGCAATATGACTTTCCTATCATCAATAAGAGCTCTGGATAAAAATGATTGAAACTCAAGACAGAAATAAAAGTTCTGTAACATTGCATAAGCTTATCGAAATTATATTACAGCATACCAGTGCTTTTTCAAAGCTAAAGGCGGTACAACAAAACATGTAGATATCAATTTGAAAATATGCATGCGTACTTCCAGACACTTCGAGATACTTCTTTTCAGCGTCCCTGTTACTATACAAACACTTTAGACAAATAAAATTATTTTTAAATGACCTTGGCCACAGTTTGGCATGAGATGGGAGTTCAGTATTGATCCTTAATATCATCCAGCTTTGCCCATACAAGTGTGACCAGGGTTTTTCACTTTTTGATCACCTACTCTTGAAAAAAAAACAAACCAGGCAATTTGACTTGTGTCTACCGTTGCATTTTAATTTTACTGTTTGGAGAACATATGGCATATTAAGGTGGGAAAAGAACATTGCTGTTATTTGTTAAAAATCGTTATGAAAGCTTCATATAATCATAGCGTATTTCCCGGCTCTTCTGGTCTTCACTAATACGATGCAAAAAATAAAAGTGTCTCATAAAAGCAAAATATATTCATGATGCTGAGCAGAAGAAACTCAAAACGTTAAATTCTTTAAAAGACATGCACAAGCTAAATCTATGTATAGATAAATATATAGCCAAATAAAATTATAGTTTATATAGCTGGAAATATGTATATTTGTAAAGATATTTTAAAATGACTACTGTGGCAGTTTCATCTACCAAGTGGCAATATAAACTGACAGTTCTTATGTCAGCATAATCTAAAATAAATGGCAAAAAAGTAAAGTATTGAACTAAGATA
Source organism: Pyxicephalus adspersus (assembly GCF_032062135.1). NCBI lineage: Eukaryota > Metazoa > Chordata > Amphibia > Anura > Pyxicephalidae > Pyxicephalus > Pyxicephalus adspersus. The sequence goes on along the minus strand of NC_092858.1, from coordinate 159,743,613 downwards.
TAATAATTTGGCCTTCCTTGTCATACTATAAAATTTATTTTAAAATGGTCTGTGAATGTGAAAGGAATGCACATTATAACAACTGTAAAATATTGCATTTTCTTCTTGTAACCTTTTTTTGCTTATTGTGGCTCTTTTTGCTGCTTTTCTTTGTAACTCTTTTTTGCCTGTATATAAATGTGGGCTTTTAGAACATTTTTTTACTTGCATTTTAGACACATTTGAAGCCTTGACATTATAAATAGAACATGTCCCTTTTGAATATCTTGGAAGCTTCCAAAAGCTTTTCACAGATCTCAGTCTGAGAGGTGGGCAGCTAAAGCAAGGTTATATGAAATAATTCTGGAATTTAGGTTTTTGTATAATTAATATAAAGTCAGTTAGCCAGGGTTACTAGATGTTTAACCCAACTTTCCATTTTCCTCTAAGTTTTATGTTAGTTTTAATGTGATTTAAAAGTATTATGTAGCAAAAAAAACCTGAATACATTTATTAACAGATTTGCTAAAGGTCAGTATTGTAGGTGGTGCTAGGGATTTCTGGTAAAAGTGCCTGCTATTTGTGTGTCTGTAGAATTTTTTATTGTAACACCCTTGCAGTTATTATATTCTGCTCAATTTCTGTTCAGGCCTTTCAATTAAAGGGTTTGCAGATGTCTGGTGCAGAGAATGGTTGTGATGATTAAGTAGTTGCAGATTAGTGATGCCTTTCTGCTCTCATGTTTTGGATGATCCAATGCGATATGTTCTACAATGGTGATAAAGACTCCTTTAAAAGAAACATTTAATAAGAGAATATAAAGAAGAACATTGCTGACCTATCTGAATTTTTGGTTACCTGGTTGTCATGCTGATTAGGTGATGATGGGCAAATTTGCTCGAGTGATTCTTTGCTGTGAAATTAAGGTAAATTTTGGGAAGCGGTACAGCTGAATTTCAAAGGTTGCAAAATAAACTCCTACACTTTTTTTGGAATGCTAGATAACATAGGATCGATGCAAATACTTTATTTAACCCCAGAAAGATGGAAATCTCAGGAGTCACCAACCTGCAATTGTACCATAGGACAGCCCAAAGTTCACAATTGGTTCAACCAACTCTACCCAACCCTTGGCCTCATTGGGTTTATATTTTTGAATCTTGCTCCATGTTTCCGACAGAAATCTCTTACTGTATGGGACTTAAAGAGGGTAAGACAAAGCTTGTGCTTCCCTCATACCTCCCTAGCTCATTTTAAAGGGTAACTCTGAATTTCCTCTAGGCCACACTGGCTCAGCAGGACAATGGTGGAAGAATAAGGGGTTCCATAGAATTATCATAGAGTTGGTGATTTTCTCTCTGGTGATAGCATGGGTAGCTTAACTAACCTTAAGAATAAATTTGATCTTTTTTTTATTTTTCTAACAGATTTCCTAATTTTTAAATGCCAAAATAAAGCTCTCATCCAGGCCTTTTTCTTCAATTGTGTTTTGAGTGTAAATCCAGGAATCCAGACAGAATCTATTGACTTCTAAAATATCTTGGCTGCTTACTCCCAAAATGTATAATTTATGATGAAATTGGAAACTGAATATCTCCCTAAATACTTCTCTTAAAAATTTTCTGTGTTGGTATATGGCCTCACTTCATTTGTGTAAACTTAATAGCCTTATTTAGCCTATTTGTTGTAGGGGTTTTGGCTAGGTGGGTATGATGCCCAACACTTGGCATTCATGTGGCACTGTTCTTAAGCTAGGAGGTTCTGAAAAAAGTCTTTCATTGATTTTGTCAGTCACTCTGTCCACACCTCTGTCCCCACAATTTTGAGACTGCTATCCCTAGCCATTATAAACACCTAATAGAATGCATTTTATTAGCTGCCAGAATTAAAGCAAGTCTCTGGAAGTTGTCTAGTGTTGACCTTGGCCTAGTCAAACAAACTCAACTGGACTAATCAAAAATAAGCTTACATGCCTGTTTAATGAGCCCAATGATGTCAGGAAATGGGAGGGCCATAGGAACTTTGCTATATTTTTCTACCTTGTATTTCCATTTGAATTTTGGTTTGTTGTTCATTCTTGTTGTTTCCTTTCTTCCTTTTTAAGTGTAGTTTGGTTTCTTGGCATTATATTGTGTTCATTTTCAAGAAAATTAATGCAATTTTTATGAAATATAACCTCTATAATTTCTAAATATGCAAACATTCCTCCTGTAAGGGTGAAGATTTTCAAAGTGCTGCCCTATCTGTCAGCGAGTCTTGATTTGCATAGTGAGACTTACTAATTATAGTGCATATTAACAGTTTCCAAAGTGTTAGAAGTATGTTATGACATCTTTAACGTATGGCACTTTATTAACACTTTATTTTATGGGTAAGAACAGAGCAATTTCTCCGCTTGTGTAGGTTTCAATACATAACATTGGGTTGTTTTACTAAAGGAGTTAAGCATATTCTCTTTCAAAGTGAATTTCAGTCATCCCAATAAAAAGGCCTATTTAAAATAGATACATTTTAAGTAAAAATTATCTTTGCAAAAGAAAAAACTTAGGTGAGTAAATGAAGTTCTGCTCATTGAAATCATTCATTCTTGTGTGATGCAATTATTTTCTGTAAAGTGGACGTTCTGTAATGTAAATATATTAGTGTTGATGTTGGAATTCGGGTTGTCCCTATATTCGACCCGAATATGGCTTTTCTAATTCGGGTAGACCCGACCCGAAAAACACGGGATTCGACAGAAAAAATTCGGGAGGAAAAAAAAATATTTTTTTTTTCTTAAATTTTCTTAAATTATTTATTTCGTATCTGTTTTTTATTTTAAACTTGTTCTTTTTTATTTTTTACAGGTTATCCAACAATGACATTATGAATCATACTGTCATTGTGGGATTCCTGGACCGTGGAAACTTTGCGGTCACAGCTAATTGAAAGCAGGTGCCTTCAATTAGCTGTAACCGCAGGCAATACGAGGGCAATAGAGGTTGAATGGAGATACTATCTCCATTCATTACCTCTACTGCTCTGTGATTGGCTGAGAAAAGCTAAGTAAAGCTCCGCTGATTGCTCTGCTCCCTGATTGGCTGAGGAAAGAGAAATCCTGATGATGCTTGAGCTGTCATCAGGATTTCCTATTTCTCAGCTAATCACAGAGCACTAGGGATGAATGGGCACAAGTCTCCCCATTCATCTCTAGTGCTGAATGGCTGAGAAATGTAAAACCTCAGCCAGAGCACTAGGGGTGAATGGAGAGGCTTGTCCTCATTTAACCCCTAGTGCCCTGCAATCCCTCACTGTCAGGAGGATTTCCATTGCTCTGTTCATTGCAACCCTGGAAATCCTCCTGTCATTGGGATAACCTGTAAAAAAAAAAAGTTTAATTACACAAACACACACACATTAATAAAATAATTTAACATTAAAGCCTTGTCCTATTTTTTACTTATACTTTTACTTATTTGAAAATGAAGCAGTTATTTTAGTTTAATTATGTGCTTCGTTTGGTTCAATATAACGATTATACTGTTAAAGATTACATAACTTGGAGAGATGGGTAACATTCTCCTACCTTTTCATTCCAGAATGCTCCTATGCACTTTAGTACTTCAAGGAGTCAGTTTGCCATTGTTTAAAAATGCTGTAAATGCTCAAAAAAGATTTCTTTAGATAAAAGCAATATTTACCAAGGTCTTTAACAGATATCTTCTTCAGTGTCAGGACTCAACATTTTATTGTTCTTGTTATCAGCAGACATGTCCATATATTAGTCAATTATTAAAGATTTGGGGTTTTAAAAGTGCCCTTTCATAAAAGTCCCATTCTGACAGTGTAATGCACATTGCTTATGTAAAATAAGTTGAACATTTTGAGGAGTAAAGTTACGTCCAGACTAGCGTTTTTACAAGAGGTTTTACCACCCAAAACTGCTTGCAAAAGAGTCAACACTGGACCAACTAGGTTCATTTATTATCCTATATTTGTCAGGTGGCAAAAGCTAGTGTTGTCATGTGTTTTTTATGCTTAATGCATCATCTAGGGGTAGTTTGATTTAAGCCTTTTTTCTACTAAAAATATTAATAAATAATGAGTTTTCATTGTTATATTTATTCTGACAAGAGGTTAACTGAGGACAGGTGTCCTTGGATGAACCCATGCTAGATATATTGAAATGAAGAATTAGAGAGCAGCTCTTTAAAGGGATTATTCTGGAAAGCTTTGCACCTCGTGGGATCATGCAAACATATTAGTTAAAAAAAAGGAGTAATTTTTTTTTCTTTGGTGTGGTGTTTTTATTTATAGGGCTATTTTAACCTTTTCAGGAAATAGGTAACAGGACTCTGTGAGGGGGTGGATATCTGGGGTCCCAATATTGTAAGGGGCTTCCAGCTTTTGTGAATGTCCTCAAAAGCAAAGTGTTTACTTTAGTAGAAAGTTTGTAGATTTTTCTGACTACTGAAAAACTGCAAAATGCTACAAAGTTAGAAGCCACTATCCCACCCTGGAATTCAATAAAAATACATTCTAAATTTTGCTGCAAGCAATGGCATAAAAAGTGTGCTTTGCGTGACCTTGTGACATTAGCATAACTCCAATGGTTCCCAGGTAGCTTTATCTGATTTTTTTTTTGCAGGCAGTACTCTAAAATAGAGGAGTAATTTAAATAATGACAATAAAATATATATTTGTCTCATAGGTCAATGTCCACCCAATGAGAAGTTGTGTGGTGATGCCGTTACATGTATACAACAATCCCTGTTTTGTGATGGGATTCCGAATTGTCCAGATGGTTCTGATGAATCGAGTAAAACGTGTGGTAAGTGCAACATAGATTTAGGCATTATTTCTATCATTTGACTATATACTACATGTTTGCTAATCCCACATGGCACACAATAACCTGAACATTTGTCTGTCCAAACAAACTGTAAAGGGTCAGTAGAGTCAAAATCGAACTGTGCTTTATGGCTGTTATATCCAAAGATTTTCTATTTGCTATGGATTGCAGTGAAGAGATCCCCTATCTGGAAACCAATATTTCCTCTAGGATAGAGTTTCTCTCTTTCTTTTGCATCAGAACCATTAATTTATTCAGAACAAATGATAACTGTACAAGTGTCTTTTTATCCTTTAGGTGTTAGAGGTTTAATATAAACTTGGAGAGGGGGAGTTGTCCATTAAATGTAACTTTTTGGTTCTTAATACTTACCCCGTATTTTACCCTTTTTCTCTTCCTAACCTTAACCACCAATTAACTGTACAAAAGCATCTCTGTGGTGTTCAGTTATTGACCTCATTAGTTTTTTTTACCATATATTGTAAGATACCTGTTATAATAAATGATCCGACTGTAGCAAGCATAGAATCCTATACAAAAGGTAACAATAAATACTGATGTTTTTGTTTCTGGACCTGAAATATCTGCATAGCGTTCGTGTGTTCTTGCTGTAATCTCAAGGTGTCTATGGACAACATTTTCTTGTTCTGGCCACTCAAAATTGAGGAATGTTTTCATAAAGGTAGACCTCCGCTGGTTTCAGAATCAGACAGTTGGGGTAAAAAGCCAACTGCTTTTGTTTTTCATTGTGGTGGACACATCCAAACAAGTCTAGGCACATTTTCCTTAGTTATATTTAGACACCTAATGGAATTTTAGAGAATATTACATCAGACTCTTTGCTGTGACTCAAGACAGTCTGAATGTATTCTGAGTTTCTGACATTTTTACTTATATAAGCTCTGTTTTTGCAACAGATATCTCACCAGGTGCTATTCTGTTATCAGGAATGTCGTATTCCATAACTTAGAATCATACTCTAGAACAAGGGTGCCCAATCCACATCCAGCCTAACGGGGCTGCCAGATCCGATTCTCTCCTAATTTCCTCTCTGCTCTTTTTGCTCGTTGTCTTGCGGGGGATTGGGTGCACACATCTCTCAAGTTTCTCTATTAGATCATGCTACCAGGAGAGGGAGCTTGCTGGGCATGCTCAGTGTTGGCTCCCTGAGAGTGGGCAAGTACTATAGACCTCAGCAATCAGCTGTGACTGCTCCTCGCCTACCTTGTACTGTGAGATAATCCCAGCAGCAGCATGAGAGCTGTGTGTCCATGCAGTTGTCATGCTCCCCATGTATGAAACTTCATATCTCCCACAGCAATTGTCATAGAAATTTGAAGTTTTCAGAATACCCTGGGGACCCTGAGAACTGTTACTTGACAATTTGCCAGTTACGAGGTCACAAGCATAAAATATTATTAACAATCAGGGATATTTTCACATTAAGTGGAGGCTATTTCAAGACCAAATTTAGTTTGCATGTTGGGGACCCCCAAGGGCCACTTCCATGGCAATGAGCATTAGGGTAATGCCAATTTACTCTGTGCTGTGGTGCCCTAAATATATACCTGCTCACTCAAAACTTTAGGGCTGCATTTGGACTGGCAGTGAGATTGTTGTGCGCTTACCCCTCCCTAATGCTATAAAACCCTATAAAAGCCTAGGGTAAGACGCTCAGTACTGCTCACTGCCGCCTGGAGTCAAATCTGCTGACGCTGTGGTGCGATGGACTGAGCGGCTTGTGGGGTGCCTGTTACATATAGCTAAACAATTACCCTATTTTCTCAGGAATAGGGAGATGTAGGGACCTAAAGGCGTAAGAATTGTAAGAACAAGTACCCCTTGGCTATCTGTTGCATAAATTGCATTTCTCTGGAAGTATTTATTGCAGAGATTTTGGGGTACAAAGAAGGATAGCGGACAGGACTGACAGGAAACATTGTATGGTGTAGTTTCTGCTCTTTGGTACATGAATGATAAGCGAGGAGCAATATATGACCCGCCACTACTGTATGATAGCTTTAGTTTGTATCTTTCATTAAAAAAATATTGCATGAATAAAATGAGCATCAAACTCTTGGAAATTTGGTGCAAGTACATTATGCTAACGTTTCAATTTAATCACATTTTAAAATAAAACTATTCTAGTTTTTAACATATATCTTTATTGTTCATTTGCATTGTGAACCGCAAATTTTTTCTGTGGCCCCCAGATGAAAAAAGGTTGGGCACCACTGTTCTAGAAGCACTACTAAGCTAAACACTAAGGTGCACCTTGAAAGCTTGGGCTCTCTTTTTGACCCATGCCATGGGTTTGCCCATGCCTTGCTCTGGGAACACTGAATGCACACTATACACAGACTATAATGTGGATATTTGTCTCTAATTATTTGGGGGAGTGGGGTTTTAGGAGGCATTTGGTCCCTGTGCCAGTCCTAATAGAATATATTGGTTTGGTGGCCTTGAGTGGAAAAATGTTACCATGTACACATTAACCAAACACTCAAAAAGAAAATAAATAGTATAGGATGTGAATAAGTTTGTCACAATAAATCATGTGCTTTACGAACCCTCATGTTTCACCAAAGTAACCAGAAACTGTGATGCCATGGCACACTGTCCTTGGTAAGCTATCTTAAGCCTTCAAAAAAGTTTCCCTGCATTGAAAGGGCCACTTAGTAGTTTTGCCCTATAGACCAAAGGTTGTCATTCCTTCCCTGCCTCCAAAAGTATATAATTGCAACCCCTACAGAATAAGACCATCCATGCTTGCATCTGCCTAAACTAATCTAGCATACTTCTGAAAAAAGATATAATTTATTCATTTCTGCAAAGTTTTAAAAAGACATAACCTAATATCGCCTGTCTAATATTTAAAAACTGAATAAATACATATTTTGTAGATGATACATTCACTCTAGTTTTTTTTAACCATCATTTTTACTCTAAAATAACCTTGTTTAAAATACTTTTACTGAGACTAATGTTTCCACTTAGTTATATCTGAAATGCACAAATGAATGAATTTAATGTGCTATAAGTAGTTGTTGAGATGTACTATCTAAAATATGCAATAGGTAATGTTATTTCTTTTAGAACCGTACAGGAATGTAACTTAGCTACAAGTTTAAAGTGTTCCTGTGATAAAGTTCATTTTTTTCAAAATGGTAGCAATGACATTTAGACTGTTTTTTGTAGGTGTACACTCATGTAAATAATTAAAGTAATGACTTTTCCCCCTCTCTTTATCCATCCAATATTTCTATGATAAATCAGAAGAGAGAAACTCTGATTTGTACTTTCTGTATTCAGTTATAGGTATTAGGAATGCCATGCATACACCCCCCTCCCCCCCCCCCCCCCCCCCAACAACAACAGCAACAACAAATAAAACTTATTGAAATGAAAAGGGCATTATTAATATTCTGAATTGTATTTATAGCTTTACCTATTAAATTGGGAAATTATCTATGCAAAATCTTTACTTTAAGGTACAAGAGTTTGTGAAATGTTCAGGTCTATGTTTTATTGCACATTATTGAGCCTTGCAGAGACTGTGTGGCCTTACTTGGCTCTAGGTTACTTTGCTCATGTGCATATATGTAAGCAGTAGGAAGCAATATAAACTTAGGGAAGTGGCCTAGGATTGTATTATTTGTGCCTCCTGATGGAGACGGCTGCTGGTGATCTAACATTCTTTAGATTTCTTACCCCTAGGACCCACTCTAAATCTAATAATATAGGAAATAACTCTTGACATTTAGAACCCCATTGTGTTACATGTTACCAAAATATAAAAAATATTTATTTTAAATTGGGACTCCATTACAGTATATGCTTTGGTCTCTACAGATCCATCTCATAATGGTATTATTTTGGGGAACTTAGAACAGATGTAAACTAAAAATGAATGATAATTAGGCCTCTGTCTAACACCACATCCTAGGTGCCCCTATATGCACCCATGAATAGTTCATAAAATCAACCTCATCACTTGACAAACACTTGGTAATGCAGTTGAGTGCGATTGATGCAGTTCACATCATTGCAAGGGATTTTGGGCCATCTTAAAGCAACAACCACAATGCAACTGCAGGTCACTGCGGTTGGAGCTCATTCCCTTTTAAGTCAAACAAGCAATGGGTTGCTCAAGATGCTCATAAGCTACATGTCCAGGAACTATGGCACAAGCCAATGGGAATGTACCTGCAAATGTCTGCATGAAAAGGTTCTCAATGTTCCCATATGGTAAAAATAAAGAGGTTAGAAACATGGTAGAGCATGTGGTGTTGTGGTTTAATTGTTAATAAAATACTTGATTGTTTGAATTTTGTGTGTTCCTTTAATTCTGATCTCTTAAAGCCAGTACATGTAGACATAGTGCCCCTGATTCATCAAGCAAAATCGGATTATCGGTCGCGCATTCGTATTAGCGATCCGGAATCGTGCGCGATCGCGCTATTCAACAACCGGAAAAGCTCGCGCACGGAGCCGCGCTTATCCGACAGCTTTTTACTGGCGAGTACGCGCGCACTTGAGTCCCGGACCGCGGTAATCCGCGATCGCTGGTCGCGCGTATTATCGCGCTTCCAGCGATCGCGGATTTCAATGATGAATCAGGGGCAGTGTGTCTGATTTACTAAAGCTCTCCGAGAACCCAGCATGGATCTGGTCCAGGATTGGAACCATTTGCCAAATAATAGCAAATGATTTTAAGAAATCCATTCCTAGTTTGCTGGATAACCCAGATATCTTCCTGATAGTCTATCTTCTCCAGTCTTGGAGGGCTTAAATAGGGGCCAAAGTGTCTACATGTAATGGCTGCAGTGGTGACTGCATGATGTTTTTCAGAGCAAGATTCCTAATAGTGACAGCTGATTGACAAGGACTGACAAGTGTCTCAATGACGACTTTCATTGCAGGGGTTTCAGATAAATTCCTAATGAAAACTGAAGGTTTAAAAATATTAAATTGACTTTTAAAAAACACCTTAACAGGTTAACAGGAGATTACAATGAATAGGTTTACATATACTTTAGGAACATATATGAAGTAGGAAGAAATTGATAGAATAAAGAGAGAAACTTACAGTGTGCTTAACACATAAAACTGTAACTGCAAAAACAAACTTCAAAAATGTTCAGTATAATAATCCATAAAATTAGATCTAAGAGTGAAAATACAGAACAGGGGTATAAATGCTACATATTTGGCATGCTGGTAAAATTTCATCAGAAACATGGAAGAAAAGATCTATATTCACTTCTCTTGTAAGAAAATATTTTTTTTCCCTTGATCAGCGGGAAAAGTACTGCCAAGTCCTATATTTACACCAGTGATTGCAATGTAATTTATTATATTACAAATCCATTTACTGCCTTTCTAAATCGGATTTCATGGGGACTTGAAAACATATTGCAAGATCTAGGAAGAAGTGGGTTTGTTAAAGTGGCAAAATGTCCACACAGCATAAGATCAATTGGTCACAGACTATACAAAATTGTATTCATTCCAAGTGCCAGCTATCCCCAACAGTATTACATGAACTTTCATTTCAAGCACTACATCCTGATAATTTCCAGTTTTTGTTTTATGACTTTAGAAAATGGATGTACTCCTACATTCAGGGGACGTATGAGCAAAAATATACATATTTAATGTTACAAAGATCGAAAATAAATCATTACAGTAAAAATGTTCTGTGTGAATTTCTTTCTCATTTGTGGCTGAGTAATATGAGTATAACTAATTATTACTGGGACAGGACATCTGGAGAGCACTTAATTGCTACCTTAATTGCCGTACCTCTCCCAAATTCTGTCTATTTCAGTAGGCCATGAATGGGGGCATATCCAAGTTTTTACTCTTCTTGATAATCTGAGTTACTAGAGAAGGCTCTTTTGTGTGATGTAGACTAGTACGCCTTAGTTTGTATGCATTTATCCAGATGTTCATAAACCAAGATAATTTCCTTTTTTTGCAGAAGAAAGGGCAAAAGAACACTTACACCTCTAAACATCTTTAAAGCCCATAAACCTGCATAAATGCTTCACTATTTTAGTTGTAAGCATTTATCAGCATTTATGTTTCTTTTAGTGTCACTAAATACTGCGGACTGTTTTTGTTTTGCAGCAAAAAATGCAAAGTTCAAATATACCACCACTCTGGAATTGGAATAGCAAACATGGGCCACTAAAACATCTGTGTAAATGTGGCAAACCCAGAGACTCTGTACAGGAGACATGCACACTAAAATTGCTTAGTAAGCCACCCCTGGACACCCCTGGAGGCAGTTTTTGGAGTCAACTACAGCATTTGATGAATGCTTTGTTGTGTAGATGAGTTTGGTTCACTGATTTTCAAGGGATTATGGCCCATCTATAGTCCTCCAGCAACAACAGCAACACAACCACGTTTAACCTCAAATCACTGCAGTTGAAATAAATCCCAATTCAAGTCAATGGAAGCAGCTTCCTGCTTAAGGATGGCCAGAAGCTTTATTTCCTTTAGGAACAGCACTGAAAACCACCACAATGCAGACCCAACTCCTTGCAAAAACGTGCACAAAATGGTTGCCAACTGTTCCTATATACAGTTAGGTCCATAAATATTTGGACAGAGACAACTTTTTTCTAATTTTGGTTCTGTACATTACCACAAATAATTTTAAATGAAACAACTCAGATGCAGTTGAACTGCAGAATTTTAGATTTAATTCAGTGGGTTGAACAAAAAGATTGCATTAAAATGTGTAGAACAAAAAACTTTTTTACACACTCACTTCATTTCAAGTAATTGGACAAATTAAAAAGCTGAAAATAAAATGTTCATTTCTAATACTTGGTTGAAAACCCTTTGCTGGCAATGACAGCCTGTAGTCTTGAACTCATGGACATCACCAGATGCTGGGTTTCCTCCTTTTAATGCTCTGCCAGGCCTTTACTGCAGCGGCTTTCAGTTGCTGTTTGTTTGTGAGCTTTTCTGTCCAAAGTTTAGTCTTCAACAAGTGAAATGCATGCTCAATTGGGTTCAGATCGGGTGACTGACTTGGCCATTCAAGAATATTCGACTTCTTTGCTTTAATAAACTCTTGGGTTGCTTTGGCTGTATGTTTTGGGTCATCTGTATTATGAAACGCCTCCCAATCAATGTGACTGCATTTAGCTGGACTTGAGCAGACAGTATGTCTCTGAACACCTCAGAATTCATTAGGCTGCTTCTGTCCTGTGTCACATCATGGATAAACACTAGTGTCCCAGTGCCACTTGCAGCCATGCACGCCCAAGCCATCACACTGCCTCCGCCATGTTTTACAGATAATGTGGTATGCTTTCGGTCATGAGCTGTTCCATGCCTTCTCCATACTTTTTTCTTGCCATCATTCTGGTAAAGGTTGATCTTGGTTTCATCTGTCCAAAGATTGTTTTTCCAAAACTGTGCTGGCTTTTTTAGATGTTTTGGAGCAAAGTTTAATCTAGCCTTTCTATTCTTGAGGCTTATGAGTGGCTTGCACCTTGCAGTGCACCCTCTGTATTTACTTTCATGCAGTCTTCTCTTTATGGTAGACTTGGATATCGATACGCCTACCTCCTGGAGAGTGTTGTTCACTTGGTTGGCTGTTGTGAAAGGGTTTCTCTTCACCATGAAAATGATTCTGCGATCATCCACCACTGTTGTCTTCTGTGGACGTCCAGGTCTTTTGGCGTTGCTGAGTTCACCAGTGCTTTATTTCTTTCTGTTTTTGCAGCTTAAGGATGGCTTGTTTCACCTGCATTAAGAACTCCTTTGGCCGAATGTTGTCTGTTCACAGCAAAATCTTCCACATACATGCACCCCCCCAAAAAATCAACTCCGGGCCTTTTATCTGCTTAATTGATAATGACATAGTGAAGGAATTGCCCACACCAGCCCATGAAATATCCTTTATTTACTTTTATTTACTTTTGAGACCCTAAATTAAGTGATTGTGTAAAAAAAGGCTTTAATTCCTCACATTTTTATGCAATCTTTTTGTTCAACCCACTGAAATAAAGCTGAAAGTCTGCAGTTCAACTACATTTGTTTCATTTAAAATTGATTGTGGTAATGTACAGAACTAAAATTAGAAAAAAACTTTTCTCTGTCCAAATATTTACGGACCTAACTGTAGTTGAATGGGTGTGGTTGTCTACAGTATAGCTCCCAACTACCCTTTATTTAATGTTACTGCAAACCAAACTCCTGTGCCCCCATCTTCTTTAGTTGTCCTTCTTTTTGGTCTGATATATAGATATCTATAAAAAAACAGAAAGCATACTATATCACTACTTTACTACACTACTATAATAAACATTGAATCCAGGATTTATAGTATTACATTTGTTACTTTGGAGAATAACTATAAATGAAACATACTGGTAATTATTTTTTTTTATATTACTTCATTAAGATACATGGGGGTTTATCCTTTACCAACATACTTTGTGCTTCAAAGACCCTCGTCCTCTTTTCAGTAGGTTAAGAGGTATTCCATCGTGTTATACAGATAAAAGAAAAAGGGGATATTATTTTATTATGAGGGCCTATTATTAACCAATTACACACTTACCTGACACCTGTCCTAATTTATTAAAGTTATCCAAGACTAGAGAAAATAGACTATCATGGGTAAACCTTGGTTATTCAGCAAACCTGGAATAGATTTCTTAAAATATCTTGCTATTGTTTGGCAAATCTTTTCAATCCTGGACAAGATCCATTTTAGGTTTGCTGGAATATGCAGGTTCAACCATGAGAGTCTATATTCTCCAGTCTTAGAGAGCTTGAATAAATCATGCCAATGACAAATTTCACATGAAAGGATTGGTCCCCGGGCTGGACCATAGTTTACATGGGGCGAAGTCATGTGAATAAGTAACTAGATAAAACGCCTAGGTAGATTTTTTATATGCATGTACTTCTTTGGTCATAAGGACCACATAAACAGATGTACTCTTTCTATAGTGTTTTATTGTCAGCCTCAACTACCCTTTTGCTCTCACTATTAGCTGGTCGTATTCCTATTTTCTTTGCTCCAAGCCTTCATTATAAAAGTATCCAATCCTGATAACCCACACCATTATTCTCTTGCCTGTGCTGATGTACAAGTAAAACATTTGTATTTTCCAAGATAAACAGACCTATCAACTTTACAAGCAAAGGCTGAACCAGGGACTATCTGTCCATATAAAGAATAGGTTGAATAGCTATGTTCACTGGCCATCATAACTGGCTAAAAAATTTGGAAGATCTATTCCTTTTTTAGGGGCTTTGTTATATAATTCAGGTCAATTTTGAGTACTTTTTCAACCTTATCCCTCTCACTGATTGTTTGTTCTTCCTTTTACTGTGTTCTTTACTGCAAGGAAAACTCATCCATATGTATGTGCTCTATCTTTTGCTAGCCATTTTCATTTGTATTAGGCAGATAAGCCCTACTTAGTGAGTTTGCAATGTGTAAGTCATAGCATTGACGATCATTTCTGACATGCTTACAAATCTTGAGATTTAACCGCTTTGGAAGGTTCAGCGAGGAAGCCTTTTGTGAGTTTAGCCAGTGGCATCCGATCAGAGCACATTTCAATATATCACCCCCACGTATTGCAGCAAAATGACTTTCTCCTGAATAACAGTGCTCACAGTAGCTTTTCAAATTGACATCCTCTCCCTCTCTCTCTCTCTCTCTCTGTCTCTTGCTGACTGCATGTGCTTGACTTGCAATTGCTACAGGATGTTTTTCCTGTATTAGGGGAGCTCTGAGATCCTTTACTGATGCATCACATTGTAAAACTAATGACTCGTCTTGAATCTAATGCTTCTCAAGTCAGGGCTGCAGCATCTGGGAGAGGCAATTTTATTAACTCAAGCCATGCTTAATGCTTGTTTTAGAGATTTGTCACCTTTATCGTTAAAGCCCAACTAAACCCAAAATTGAACAAGGCAAACTCTAATAGCAATCAGGTGGATAGGTGAATACCAACAGTGAATAGAAGCAAAGAAGTGGACAGAATAAATGTGTTTGTGTGCTGATTTCCTCTCATCTCTGATTTGAGATACTGGAAGGATAAAAAAATGGGTGTCCACTGACACCCATAGTAGGAAGAACTATAAGTGTCAGACAACATTTCCCAGCATATTTGTATTAAAGTGGAAACCAAAATTATTCCTAAAGAGGCTAGACGACAAGAAGAGACAAGCATGAGTAGGTAGGTGTGAGCAACAGGACCTTAACCCCCCTAGCGTTCTAATCCTGTCAGTTTTTATGCAAAAATTGATCCTATTTTTTTTTGCATAGAAATTTTTGTTTATATTGTGGGCCTGTAATTCTTAGGAATAACTCCCAGGTATAATAATTATATTTTGAATATTATATTATAATCATAAATTATAATATAATACATAATTATAAATCATTATTATAAAAATAAAAATATTTACATTTTTAGTAGACATTCCGGGTGTGGTAGATTTTGAAGCAAGGTGCTGCACAAAGCCCAACATCACAGTCAGGACAGTAGAACCTGGTTTCCTTGCGTTTCTTCCTTCCTCTGTCATCAGTCTTTGAGCAGCAAACCACGCACATCCTTGTAGGTGCTGCCTTCTTCTGGGTTGGTGGGATGTATTCAACGAAGTGACGACCGGTCAGGCATTCTGCATTGACAACGGTAGAAGCACGACGTCCAGGTTTATTCATAGCCACTGATGGTGTTTGGTGATTCTTGACTATGGATTCAGAAACTTGCAAAATGAAGTCTGAATGATTCACAGGCTTCTGGCTATATTTTTTTGTACAGAACGTATGCATTCCATAGGCACTGCTCAACTGGATGCCTGAAAATCTTTTTGTAGCACTTCCTTTGCTGTTTCCTCATCGTTGGGTAGAATGTCATGGCTTGGTCAGCTCTGTCGACACCTCCCATGGTGTTGTTGTAGTCAATCACCACCTGTGTCTTCATCACTTCTTCCCCACGTTTTGTGTGTTTCAGAACGGTGGAGGCATCATGGACAGTACTCATCAGGCACACATCTTTCTTGTCATGCCATCTCAAGGCCATCATCTTGCCTTTCTGCCAGGCGACAAGTTCTCCTGTCTTCAGCTTCCCTTTTGCAAACAGTGCTGGCAGGTTGCGCCGGTTAGCCCTAACCGTTCCATAGGCATCTGGTCTGTGTTGCAGAATGAACTCATAAAGCTCAGGAGAGAGGTGTCAGTTGTGACACAATAGCCCTGACCTAGCAATGGCTCAAGGAGGGATAGCACCGAAGATGTGGCTAATCCATAATGCCTGTATCTGGGGATGAACTGTGTCCCTTTTCCAGTGTACAGTACCATATTCCAGATGTAGCCAGATGAGGATTCACACAGCATATAGGTCTTCACGCCAAATAGTGCCCTCTTTGACGCAATGTACTGCACCCAGCTGAGCCTCCCCTTGTAAGCCATTAGACTTTCGTCAATGCTGACATCTCTTTCTAGCACATAGGTTTGCTGGAAATTTTTTAGAATCATCTGAGACACTTCCCAAATTTTCTTGAGTTTTGGTGTAGGATGGGTAGTCTCATCAAATTCTTCATTGTTTGTGAAGTGCAGGTACTTCATGATGAGGGAAAAGCGGTATTCTGGCATGACTGTGCCAAAGAATGGAGTGGCAATCATTTTGTTCTTGGACCAGAACAAAAACAGCCAAATGTCATCCTTGGTCACAGGTTCCCACTTTCAACTTCTTGCAAACCTCAGGTGTGGAGCACCTTGTTGTTGTCCAGCGTACCTGCATAAAACAAAATAAAAAAATGTATTTTAGGATATGTTCTTTATAGTGTGAAGGTTGCAAGTAATATGTTAGCAAACACACAGCAGCATACATGTTGGCATAAAAAAATTTAAAAAGTTAGAACAGAGCAGCACACATGTTGGCATAAAAAAAATTTGCAAAAAAATTTCAAAAAGTTAGCAAACATAAGAGCGGCTTACCTGTTTGTCTCCACAACAATTTTTTCGATAACTTCATCAGTCAAAAACAACTTCAGGTATGCCAGGGGGTCATCGCATTCAGCCTCAATTTTCATCCCAGGTGCGCCGGTAAATAGAAATCTTGGCGGTGCTGATTGGTCCGCATCAAGGTCAAGGCATCAAGGACACCATATGTACACAGCACTGACCTTAGGTTCAGAATCATCGCTCAGTTCACTTTCTCTGTCCGATGACAAAATTCCTGGTGAATCACTATCGCTTGATTCCACAAGGGACTCCAAATTGCTATGGCTGCATTCAAATTTCCCCAAAACAGCACTTGCGCCGTCAAGATGCCGTTTGAATGCCATGGCGGTCTCCAGCAATCAGTCAGGAACAATCAAGGTCAAAGACAAAGTGATGAAATGATACATTCAGGAAGTGATTTATAAGCCAACAAAAGGTCAGATCAAGGTCAGGGCTAATAGTGGGCAAAATGTAAATCAGGGCACTGGGCAATGATGCTTGGTGCACTAAAATGTGTATTTATACTTTTATTATATGTTATTGTGTGTATTTTACTGTAAAAAAAATTTAAAAGCAGACTACATAGTAATCTGCTTTCAAATTTCCCACCCCCACAATCCATCACATCACCCGGAAGATGTCACACATCTTGCCGGGTGATGCGGTGGGGATGTCCCTGCCCTGCTCACTCCCCTGCTCACATCACCCGGAGGCTGATCTCCAGGTGATGCGAGCAGCTGCAATAGATTCCGGGGGTGATGCCAGCGGGAAATCGCCGCTGGCATCACGCCTTGAATTTACTATTGGTGATCGCATCTGCAGTTAGATGCGATGCACCTTTCAGAAATCCTTCATGGTGCATCGCATTTAACTGCAGATGTGTACAGTGGGGTGGCGGGAACCCGGGCGGTATTTAAAAGCAGATTACTTTGTAATCTGCTTTTAAAGTTCCTGCCCGGCCACGCCCCCTGATGGAGAGATGCCTCGGCATCACAGTGGGATTGTTCGATCGCCACTGGAGTGCGGGGCTAAGGTAAGGGGGACCCCCAAAGTTTCCCCAAGTGTGACTCGGAGTTACAGCTTATTGCATAGTTTTCCCACCCCGAGTCACACTCGGGATTACCGCTAGGGGGGTTAAAGTGCAACTTTCATAAAAAAAGAACACAACTTTATTTCCACAAAGCCCTGTATGCCTCCACACATGGCTTTCGTTAGGTCCTGCTTCGTTCAGGATTCTTCCTTCCTCTACCTGTGTAGGAACCACCGGATGCCGCCATCTTCTTACTTTGTCTTCTGGCTTCTGCCTACAGCATACAATCTCACATTGCGCAGGCATGAGATCAGATGATGTGTCCACCTGTTCATGTAAAAAAAAAAAAAGAGTGCTGATCTCACTGTTTACTGAATGGGAGCCCAGAGCCTCCTGGAATACCAATGTCATGCCTATTGCAGCAGTATAGGTAGAAGGAGCTTTATATAAAAAGGTTATCTTCACCTTTATATAAAGTAAAAATTGTGATTATACGTCAGCTTTACTACAATGTTAAATTTTGGCTTTAGATGGGCTTTGATTTTAGAAAGTGAAAGGCCAAAGGTCCTCAACTGTCTAGTTTATTTTTAATTTTCATAAACTGGTTTATGTATTAGAACATAGTCAAGACAAAAAATCATCCCCAAACTCCTAAAATAACAGATTATGTTCTCTTGATATTCTCTTCTATTTTAAATGAAAATTCTAGAATACCTAGATTGAAGTTGCACATTTCAGGAAATCTCCACTGGTTGCTATACTGATTACCATTGTTTTAACAGGATGGATATATTTTTGTGCACTCACAATCTGTAGATATCTGAGACTACAGTATGACTGCTAACATATACACAGAATTTCTTGTTTTTACAAACAGCAGGATTTGGGTCATAGCAGGCAACAAATGTTTTACATATGTATATGGTCTGTACTTCACACATTCTGAGAAGTTAAGCTTCAGTAATTCTGCCTAATACATTCATTTGCACCAAATCAGTTCTCAGCATAGGGCTCCGAACTAGCCCTTAAATTTAGTATTGTAATCAAAATTGCTTGAAGGCTAGTGGGGGACCACAGGGAATAAACTGATTAAGCTAATGAACTAAAATCCAATGCAAATTAACCTGTCCTGACTTTAAAATGCATTTGCTGCCTATTTTTAACTTCAATTTTTTGAAAACCACATTGATTTTCATATATGACATGCTACCACAACCCACTCAACCCTGTCAGCAATTTTGGCCACAAAATTATGATTAAGAGTTTTTAAACTAATATAAAGTTGGCAGGTAGCTTTAAAAATGCATTTTCATAATTTTATTATAAAAAGATACATTTTATTTTAGCTATAGTTTTATTTTTTCACTTGAGTACATTTATGTAAGTCCTCCTCATCTCCACCTCCTCTCCCAACAATTTTGGTGAAAATACTATTTTCAGAGACTTTGTAAATTTACTGGTGTGCCCATAAAAATTCATTTACTACAGACTATACTTTAAATTGGGGCTTTTTGGGGCTCTCCAAAATCTGAGAAGATAGACCATAATTGGAGAACCTGGGGAACCCTGCAAACCTGAAATGGATTTCTTAAAAATCAGTGCTATTAGAGTTAAATGTTTCCATCATTGACCAGATCTATTGCAGGTGTGTTGGATCACCCAAGTTCTCTGATAAAAGTGTATCTTCTCCAGTCTTGGAGAGATTTAATAAATCAGCTATGTGTTTAATTTGCCCTAAAAGTTTTCCCAATAGGGTCACTCCAACTTCAGGCCCCATAGTGACCTTGTGGGCTGCTTTGGCCTTTATTAGGATATTAGTTGCTATCAACATTCATTACCACCAATTCAGGATTTGAAGCATGCATACACATGGCCACAATGCACACACTATTTATACTAACTATATAGGTTTTATGGAAACATATAAAATATTTAACCAAATATTACCAAAACTAATGTCTCTAAAAGGGTTGTATATGCATCACAAAATTATGATTACAGTCTTTTTGTCTACGAGTAACATAAACATACCATAAATGTAATAAACCAAATTAAACAAAATTAACATAATAGCATCAGTAAAAACAAACACAGAAATACAACTATTTAGGAAAATTTACCGCTAAATGGCTTGAAGGTCAAAGTACACACAAGGGACTTTTGTTGTATAAAAGGCAAAGGAAAACAACATATAACGATAGAATATTAGTCACAATTTTAGTGGAGGTTGACCAGAGTTGTGAGCTGCTACAGCTTTTATTATAGTATCATTTCCTACCCACATTCATTATCACCAAGTCATCAAATGAAGCGTGCATACACAATAAAGCTCCCCAAGGCTGGTGCGGATACACTTTCATCAGTGAATCTGGGAGACTTGGAATGGATTTAATAAAGTCATTTCTTAGTTATTAGTGAATGTTTTCAATCCTGGACTAGGTCCACTACAGGATCACCTTGGTTCACTGATAAAAGTGTATCCTCTCCAGTCTTGGAAAGCATTAATAAATCAGACACATAGTTTTTATACATGCAGTTATGGCATTAACATTCCTAAGCATTGTTTCTGTCTGGAGTGTATTTTCTTCTATGCATTTTTTTATCTGTTGATTGTGACTCAGAAGGTTTAGATGTCATATGTGCTCATCTAATCTTATTTAACAAATGTACTTCTTTCTGCTGCCTAAATCTTTCCTGAGCATCTGACAACAAGGACAGAAACATCCAGCTGCTCTCCCTGGGGAATTTATTTTCCTGATTCTCAGGACAGATAGGAAGTTAGTAGCTTGTGTGTTATCCTGATGAAGCTTTGACAAGGAATGATTTAATGTATTGTACAGTCTAGGATGACAAAATAAAAGAGGACAGTGGATATAAATACATAAGGGCATATTATTGGTGTGTTATCATAGAGTGCTTTCAAAATGAAATCCAAAATTTACTTACAACAGACTGCATATCCCATAATCCTGTGGGCCTATCAGATCTTTACAGTAATAAAGGCAAATATAATATCATTGTACAGATCATTTTCCAGCATGCAATTTTTTAGTGTAGCTTTACTATTTACTTCTGTATACTACAACTAAAAGTAAAATATAATGCCAAGAATAGCTGTGCACTTACTCCTAATAAATAACTAATAATGGCTGCAATAAAATATTTACAATAAGCATAAAAGCTACAATAACGGACTGTGATAAACCCATCCAACCCTGCTCTACAGTTCACAGCATGGTGCCTTAGAAGTAAGCACTCTGGCCTTTTCAGCTTTAAGTCCCAGGTTTGAGTCTCGGCCAGGGCACTACCTGCATGAGGTTTGCATGATTCCAATCACATGCAGTTAGATCAGTCGGTGCCATCTTCATATTCCAGCTTCCGCCTCCATCACCTGATCGCGCAGGTGTGAGATCGAGTGAAGTTTCCACATGTAAAGTGTTTTTTACATTGCAGGAAAAACCCCTTCTGCGCATGCCCAATCTTAGGAGCAGCCACCTGGGATACGTGATGTTGACACAGAATTGGAGTGGTTGAAATCTCTTTTTGTGCATATAGTCCCCTGTGGCCACATGTGGTGTGTTTTTTCAGGTGTTTCTGTATTTCTGTATTGCTACAGTGATTGTTACAGTGCTCTGCCTGTCTGCCATTACCTTTACTGATCTTTGCCTGACTATTGACCACTTCTCTGCCTGCCGCCTGCCCTGACCTCTGCCTGACTTTTGGCTATGTCTCTGCATGTCGCCTGCCCTGACCTTTTCACATAGTTTATTACCGGCTTTAGTATTTTTGATTTATTTATTCACCCTTGTTTTAACGGATTTTTTGTTTTTTTATTTAAAGTTTATTATTAAATGTAATTTTATATTTTGACATGATTTTGTGTTTCAAACATTATTATACTCAGGATGTCTACTAGACCCTTGTTTGGACATATTTCGGTGAGTTATTCCTAAGAATTACAGGCCTACAATGTAAAATAAAGTTTCATGAAAGACAATGTACCGCTTTTAGACATAAAAATCCAGACATAAATGAACTGCCCAGGAGGTTAATGTAGCATTTTCATGTGACTACTTTTAGAGACTTATACCCGAGATGTATTGGGATCAGTTTAAGCCAAGCATAAAAAACTGCAGCCAACCACATGAAGCAACCACTTGCAAACATCTGTCAAAACTTTTTTTATACATTGGCTTGTCCCCAGTCCATCACAGACATCGCCATCTTCTTCTGCTCCTCTTTCGCTTGTCCCCAGTCCATCACAGACATCGCCATCTTCTTCTGCTCCTCTTTCTAGTTCTAGATCTTTAGCCATCTTGATTGGCTTGGCCAGTATGACATATGACAACCCATAATGTATTGGAATGTGAGTTCATTCAGTCCAGTTCAGTTCAGCAACCCCTTTAATGCAAAAGGGACATCACCTGTCCCTTCCCCAATAAAAAACCTGCCTGACCTCAAATTTTCTTTGCAGAACTATGGTTCAGTACTAAAACTTTGTCCAAGGTTCTGGCCCCTAAAATGTGTCTTTGTTTACTTATGTGCCCATTAGAAAGACATCTTATTGTTTTCTGTCTCTCCCTCCTAAGTATATACATAGTGTATTGATGTACCAGTAAGATAAGTGTAAAATTTTTCCACATTTGCTGTACTAATTTTGAAATGCTAATTGGCATTTTCTCTGCATCACCGTGCTTTTGATTAGCAGTTACAGTTGTTAAATTCTCCTCTAATTTATTTAATTGGTTTTAATATGCATACATTGTTTTATAAACAGATATTAAAAAAGGTTTAAAGTTGGCACATAGTACTATATATTTTGTATGCGTGTCACTTTATCAGATGTGCTGGAGGAGACTTGCAACTTTTCTCCCACATCTAATTAAAAGTTAATGTGTTTTTATTGAGCATTGCAATTACTTGGGACAGTTATCACTGCATTCAACACTTTATAAACACATTCTTTGCAATCTGATTCTTTCAACACTTGATTTACTTATATAAAACTTCTATTAAAAGAGAGTCAGCACCATGAAAATTTCATGTATGGTATAACAGATTACATTATTTTTCCACCATAATGAAATGTGGGTTTTTCAGTATAGGGATCCTAGAGGATTGTGTGTCTGCCTAAGATAAAACTGAGAATATGTGAAGGAGAAAAAGAGAAAGCAGCTTTTTTGGGGCAGTATGGTTTTTGTTTTAAAAATGACTCATTTATTCATATATTCAAAGGTAACATCCACTGATAAAGAAAAACTACATTCTAACAGAGATCTACTATGCTAGTTTACACTCTAGACATAGTGCTGCTATTACAAACATATTGTAAACATATAAGGTATAGTCACATGTACGACATGATCATTAGTCTCTTTATTACCCGTCACTATAGAGGCTTCCTCAGGGGATAGAGAACATAAACCTATGTGGTGCTGGTTGAAAAAGAAATGATAATGAAAATTTCATAAGAATGAGTATATGTGTTATATATAATTATATAGTAAAAGTAAAAATTTCATAATCCATCCCATACAATAATACAAATAAAAGAGCATAGGTGGTATTCAAGAACATTGTAGTTGTATACATATATCTTTAGCAGCATATAACATAAAGTTTTTTCTATATATTAAGATGGTCAAAAAATGGCCTCACATAATTTAGCAAAATTCAATAAAAATAGCAGGACATACTTTGATCATGCGATTTGTACCGAGATGTTAAAGGAGCTGAATATATGTGAAGAACATTCGGGTAGTTTTATTTTCTGGGTTGTGTGCTACATTAAAGATATGTAGTTGTATAATTAATGTGTTATTCAGGGATAATTATAGTATTATATCTGTGTAATTTTATTTAAATGGGTCTCTATCCCCTGAGGAAGCCTCCATAAGCGAAACACGTCGGGTAATAAAGAGACTAATGATCATGTTGTACATGTGATGATACCTTATATGTTTATATTACGTTTGCAATAGGAGTGTGAACTAGCATTGTAGATTTTTGTTAGAATGTATTCTTTCTTTATCGGTAGATGTTACCTGAATATATAAATAAATTAGTTGTTTTTTTAAAAATAACATACTGCCGCAAAAAAGCCTGCTTTCTATTTTTCTCCTTCACATATAATTTTTTCACCTTATATTTTGGCAAACAAAAAGTTTTCAGTGTGCAGGAAAGAAATGGATTGGGTACAACAGTGTGCAATATGTTTTGGAGAAGATTACCCACTTTAAACCCTGTGCACTCCTTTCCTGCACATACTGCTTGCTTTTGTGCATTCTGATAGTAGGAATGTGGAGGAGTGACGGGGAAAAGTTTCTTCAGCATAGAAGTGTGAGGGGTAAGATAGCAGGCAATAAGTATTGAAGAGGCATGTGGAGGCTATGATAAGGGAAATAATGTGCAAAACACAAGTATGAAGTAGAAGACAGCAGGCAGTAAGTAGGTACAGAGCAGTGCAGAAGGTATGACATGAGGTTTTTTGTCCAGATGAAGATTATGTAGGGCATGACATGGGGCAGTATTTGCTGATGAGGTTGTTGTACAATATGTTCAGTAGAGGAATGAAATGAGTATGAGAAGCAGTATGTGTTGAAGAGCAGTGCAAAAGGAAAGACAGTGAGCATTTTTGTCTAGAAAAACATGTGCAAGCAAAACACAAGTATGAAGTAGAAGACAGCAGGCAGTATGTACTAAAGAGCTGTGCAGAAGCTATGGCATTGGTCATTTTGTTCAAATGAAGACTATGTAGGGGATGGCATGGGGCCCTGTGTACAGATGAGGACATTGGACAATAGGTTTGAAGCAGACAATATTTGCAGGAAAGAAATACAAACAGAAAACTTGTGGGGATGGGCAGTGAGGTTTAAATGGAAAGAAATAGTGCCTGAGAATAAATGACGGGGAACATGATGTGGATGGCAAAATCCTTCCAAAATGAAACCTAAAATTTGTCTTTATACCAGAAGAAACAAGTGAAGACTTATTTTATCTGGTACAATGGGGCAGATTTATTAAAGCTCTCTATAGCTGGAGAGGATACACATCATCAGCGAAGCTTTGTGGTCCAGAAAATCTGGAATGGATTTCTTAAAAATCATTTGCTATTTTTAGCAAATGTTTTCAATTCTGGACCAGAGCCATTCCAAATTTGCTGGATCACCCAGCTTCACTGTTAAACGTGTATCCTCTCCAGCCTTGGAGAGCATTAATAAACCAATATATCTGCTAAAATATATAGCAACATAAATATGCAAATCAAAGAAAACAGGGTTTTTTAGGTAATCCACTTCGTCAAAACTCAAGTCTTCATTTCCTGACCCTTTACTATTTCCAGATATGAATAAAATATATATATATATATATATAAAAGTTAGATATGAAATATATATCAGGTCTGTTTATGTCAAAATGTAAATATATATGTGCATGCTGCCAGCTGTTTCTTGCAATGGTATATCTGATGTGCCTCTGGTTGTCATATATTTCTAAGAGATAAAAAACAGTATTAAAGTATGTAGAGTAAAGAAAAAATATAAAAGTAGCCAGGTAGGAAAAATCCCTAGTGAATTGAAAGTCTGAATTACATGTTTCTATAGCCACAAACACAACCATACGAGTTATACTGAAATAAAAAAACAAAGCAAATATATATCCCCAGTGGGATCAGTGCACTAACAAACTGTGCAGATGTTACAGAATCGTTACTCTGCTATACAATTTCCACTATAAGTAAACTGTAATGAATATTGTAAATAATGTAAAACAAACAGAAGTTATGTTTGCAGAAATCAGCTAAACGTATAACTAATTGTAAAGCCATTTTTATATATCTGGATAGACTGTTGAGGGGTTAGAACCTCTAATAAGTTTTTTTTTCGATGTTTGTGTCCTCATTTTAGAAATTATCTCTTACTCTTTATTCTAATAGCCAATATCGCACAGAATAAAAATTTGGGTAAATCAACATTTTGAACTGCCACTAAAACAGGAATTTCAGAGAAATTATTTAACAAGAATAATGAAACCCATGGCACCTGTCTAACAACGGATATTCTTAACATTGGAATGATCCTCTATCCTCTGTTGAGGCTACTAGAGAGGAAACAAAGATTAAATGCGACTCTATAAATATAAAAAAATGATATATATTTATATACCTTGATTAGTACAACAATATACATTTTATGTTTTTCTTGTCTTTTTTTTTACTAAATAAGTGACATAAATGTTTGCAGTTCTCCATGAAACATTGCCCTCACATCATTTTTAAGGTTGGCTGCACAAATGTCAGCTGTGGGCAATATGTTTTTAAGTTCATTTTTAAACCACCTTTGGATTTTTTTTTTCTATTCAAAAGTATACTTTAGTACAGTGCTGCAAAAATCCCTGTATATACTATTCTTCTCCAGTTCTATCCTCACCCTGCATCAGCACAAAATGGTTCTGCTTTGCCTAATACTGCAGAAACGGGTCACAAAATGGCTCTGCATTGCCAACTAACACATGGCTGCCAATGGTTATGTGCCTACTGGCTTCAGAAATGGAATCTAAGCCCTTTCCCATAGACTGATTTTTTAACATATGAATTAAAGTACAGTTTTGTAAATTTGTTTTGAAGTAAGAATAGATACATTTAGATTCTCCCTTCATTAACATTTTAATAAATTACTTCTTTTAGGGCGCTATTTTTTAAACAGGGAACCTGACATTCAAATATTCCATTGTTAGAATCAATTGCTGCCAATAAAACACATGGACCTAGAAGATTCCCATAAGGAAATATTTGATAATTTTGATATATTTTATAAATAGTACCCTTATTGTAGCTGCTTAGTTTATCCAGCTAAGGTATAACCTCCAAATCAGGAGCTGAAACTAGTGACAGCTACCAGGACAAAATTGAAAATCGTGGTGAAAGTCAAGCATTGAGAAGGCTTGTTATCTCTTAGGAATACCACTTAAATGCCCAATTCTCACCCAAACATCACTTTAGGCTCATAGTTCTAACTTATTTTAGTCAATCAAAGTTCAATTTACCACTCTTTAAAATTCCCTTACATCCATAAAAATACAATAAATTGATACATACAAATACATGTCAAGAAAATAAAAATCCAAGTACTATGGTTGCATGGTTTAGCCAAGTTGTTTTTAAAAAATAAATGTTGTAAATGGTATGTTGTTTTATTTTAAAAATACATGACAATCAATTTGTATACTTAATTTTCAGCCACACCTTGTGATGGAGCGTTTCTTTTAACGAAAAACTATGGAACATTTTCTGCTGAAAAATATAATTCAGACACAATTTGTCGTTGGATAATAAGGTAATGATCTCTAAAATTATTACTACTTTTTTTTAAAATATTGTTTGTGTTTGTCCTACATGCAAGCAGAAACTTTATTTAGTAGTTGAGGAGGCTTTTTTATTAGCCCACCTCCTAACTTGTAAACTCTTCTGGGAAGGGACCTCTTGTGTCATGTTAAATTCTGGCGCTTTTTAATAAGAGTATATATGCACCCAATGTTTGCTTTATCTTTCAATTTTAAAATCTTCCTTTGGATGATGAGAGTTGTTATATAATAAAGTATGTTATTATGTGGGTGTATAACAGGCTGACACATTTTGCACCATACATCATATAACTTTTTAGATTGTAATAATCTACAGCAGATTTTACAATATCTACCATTCAATGAAATTCCCACAAAACCTCCTATTGTTAATTATAATTCTTAAACGCATTATAACAAGTAGTTTTGTTCAGTGTTTTGTTCAGTACTCCCAGCGAGTACGTCACACAGTGTAAATAAGTAAGCGATTGGATATAGTATAACATAATACTATAACACAGTAACACTGAAGAGGCTCTAACAGTTGCCTTTATCTAACCTAGTAATTCTAAATTATAAGCTTTTTATAAAATGTCAATCTTCATTTCCAAAATCCTTTAATTTATATGTTGCAATAAAAGATAATAGTTGTATGCTAGGTGTAAAAACTCACATTATTGTGTTTTAATATTTTATAGGTATCATTTATAACCACATACCTAGTATTTTTTTGGCAACCTTTTATATAGGTCTGCATGCAAAATTACATGAGTAGTTTATTTTTCTTGCTCTATAAAAATACAACTGAACAAATAAAAAAAAATACAAATGAATAAAACACTGTCAGATTAAAGTTGAGCACGTATTAAAAAACATAATTTTATGCAGTTAATAATTTATTTATTTATATATGAAATGTATTGAGCATGTAGCTGTTGTGACTACCTGAAAGTGACTTGATTTCAGCCTCTTGTAATTCATTCTAGTGCAGAGCAGATTGGAAAAGGGAGAGTCAGTGCTTGGGGCTAAGTGTCCATCATTGACATATGCTGATTTCCCCCAGATAATCCATATTAGAGAACAATTATCTGGCCGGTGATCCAGTGCTGTAGGCCACCAAAGGTCAGCGTGCCCTGTTTATTCTCTTGGATGGCATCCCCTGCAGCATCAGAAGGATCAGGCAAATAGATGTCAGTCCTCTGCTCTGCAGTTTGCGGTATCCCCAGTGTCCCTTTGGCTGTAAATGGTCTCTTGGCATCCCCTGCTCTGAGACTGAGTGCAACTGAAGGAGATTTGGAGTTGTGCTGAGGCTAATGACCAGAGAAGTTTCTGATCTCAGGCCTGCACTGCCATTTGTTGCTGGGTCTTTATGGCCTCTCTGCTTCCAGTAACCCTTGCCTGTTGTAGCATTTAGCAGGGATGACTTGCTGCTGTATGTCTTGCTGTGTATGACTTTGTTTGATTTACTGTCGCTGACTTTGCCTTTTCCTTACCCTTGAATTGTATGCTACCTAGACTGATCTTTTGCCTGTAACTCTGACTTTGCCTTGTATTTCCCATTGGATACCTAATGTGGTGGACTGATCACCCATGCATGACATCTGGCTAAGTATTCTGGTTCTGCCTCTGTAAGAACCTTGTACAGTATTATCTGTGGGTGCCTGGTCCTCTGCCAGCCCTTTCCCAGACGCCATCCCTTGTTGGGGCCAATTCTGCTGGAAGGTAAAACTAGTTTCCTAAAGGCTGAGAGAGAGCTTACTATAGACGAAGACTGTGGCATTAGATTATGGGACTGGCATCTGACGAGTACTGGCACTGGCTTTACAATCCAATTACAAACTGGAAATAGGAAGGTCCTCTAGTTGTATTGCCTATGTACAATCTCTGTACACTATAAAACATTATACATGATACTGCAATAACCTGCCTGTATCTCTGGATCTCCAGAGTTTTCAGGTAAAGTGGAACTTTCCTGCCCCCAATCTTTCTGAGTCCAGTAGGTCCTGCGTTGTCCCAGCTTCTTTCTTTTCGCTGGTGACAACAGACTACTATTCCACAGTGCTCTGCAGATAAAGGTGTTATACAAGAATAAATCATGGTGAAATTCTGCCTTTTTCATTTATTCATCAAAAGTATTGAAAGATGTATTGGTGTACTGTACAAATGTAAGAACACCTTTGACCTGAGAAGCTAATACTGCCCCCCTGGTAGAAATAACAATTTTATGTAGCTGCCTAGATTTGGTGAATTGCTGGACCACTCTTCCATGAAACATTCCTTCACTTGCAAAATGTTTTGGGCTTCTGTACATGAACTGCTCATTTAAAAACACCGCAACAATTTTAATGGAATGCAAAGGATTTGCAGACCAGACCATAAGCCTCTATTTATTATTATTCTGTATTTTCGATCCAATCCTTGTTGGATTTGCTAGTGTGTTTTAGGTCATTATCACAATAAAAGATCCCTTTACTTTGAAGTTTAGGACGTTTGGCTTCACATTCTCATGAAGCATACATATATGATGCAAAATATTTAGTCAACTCAGTGATTGAACCCTAAAACAACAAGGCAACTCCTTTCATAACCTTTCCACTACCATGCATTATAGTTGGTACAAAGTACATTTCCTGAAATTCAATTTTATGTTGTACCAAGCATGTCTTATTTTACTATGGCCAAAAAAACTTTTCTTTAATTACTCATCATCAAAGGACAAAACCAGATGGCTTGGTCTTGGAATATATTATTAATGGAAAACTGTTGTCTTGTTCTGTAGCCTCTTTAAAGCTTTCAAATTAACTGTCATGATTTTTTCTAGCAGGAACAGGAAGGAGACCAGCATAGGCCGCATACACTAAACAGCCTCAAAGTCAGAGATTAGTTAAACGTGTTCATTTCAAACTGCACACACAACACAAATACATCAATGAATAGTGCAACCAACACTAAAACATACAATGGCAGAAAGCTTTATATACCTTTGTACAACACGGTAAGCAAGTGGTAACATGAATGAAACTAGACCAATATTTCTAAGGATAAGTGACCAGAGCACCAACAATGTTTCAAGTACAAGGATACCGATCCAATGTTAAGGCAGAGGGAGGCATGTGAAGCCACAATATATACAGGTTTCCTGACTTAACTGTACCTGCCAGATCACTATTTTTTAAATATACTGACCTATCCCCATTCTTTCTCAAATACCTCCACCTTCCTTCTTCTCCTCTTCCTGGGTTGAATCATTGCCCATCTTGGTTGCCCAGGCCAGGATAATGTAACTCAATCAGTCCTGGCATCTGCAGGAATGCTGCTGGGATGCGTCAGCACATTGGCAGCTCAACTTTTTTTCACAGAAGAGGACAGTGATCAGCAAGGTAATTATGTTTGATTGGAAAAAGGACATTACCTATCCCTTTCTGTTTTAAAGACCTGCTGGATCACTGATTTTCAAAGTGGAACATTAAATAGGAAAAACTGCACCTAATACACGCACACGTCCCCTTAATATACCCCTACCCCCATATTGTATAGTATGAAAGTGAATGTAGTATATTTATGTGTCATTTTTTCAAGTATATCACCTTTATCTGTAGGTGCTGTGGGAATGAAGATCTAATGTTTGCTCATTGATGTACCTTAAAAATCCTAATCATTTACACAAATTGTAATGATTTACCATTATATATGTATAAATGCTTTTTTTCTGTTCTATATGAATCATAATTGCCATTTACCTTTAGATAGCTATAAGCCAGACACTAAACAGTTCGAAGGGCAAGACAAGCTTATGTGAAAGTCTTGTAGAACATAAAATGCCACATTCATCCTACAGTGAATATTCTTTCAAGGGAGAATAGATCCAGTGTCATGCAGCGTACCTTCTATGGGACTTATTCATCAAAATACGTAACATATCTCACGGCTTAATGAGTCAGCCCACACAATTACAATGCATGAAATCGATTTACAGGAGTTTCAGCTCAGAAGAAATAGTCCCTTTGATTAATCTGTTCTAACATTTGACATTATATTTCTTTTACCAATAAAACAAACCTTTATCTTTTCATATTTTAGCCGCCTGAACCACAGTTAAATAAATGGCATAGCAAGCACATATACCAATTTAAACCTCAAAGAAAGACATTTATCAAAATATAATTGTAATAGGTCATGTAACAAAAGGGAATGTAAAAATCGCACCGATCAGACCTGCAGGAAAGGCCATTTACTTGACAACCTTTTAAGCCAATGCTTTATGTGCTATTCAGAGCAATGTAGTGTACTTGTCTGTGCAAAGGCTACCTTTCTGTTCACAGGCACAGTTTTATTCTTTCTCAGTTCATCCGTACAGTGGACTTACCTTCTGATAATGAATTGATGATGATATGATAGTAAACCTTGGGAAACACCTTTAGGAAGATGTATTCAAACCTATTTGCCATACATTTGTACATGCAATCTTAAATCTTAACTCCAATTCCAATTTATAATTTGCAAAGGCAATGCAAAATGACACTTAGCCTTAACAGAATTGTGTCAGCATCTTGAAAAGATTTAGATCATTCTAAATCTTGATTGGTCTAATCCAGCCTTTACTGACATTTTTAACATGGGGAAATTCCTGCTATATTCACTATATTCACAGCTCACAGTATATTACCGTGGTGGTCAATGGCAAGAATGCCACCTTTACAGATAGCCAAAAAGATTATTGGTGTCATGGTGTCATTGGTGCCCTGAGAGGGAAAAATTGCTCATTGCTCAAGGAACCCCTAGCAACTACTGGAGGAACCTTGGGGTTCCCTAAAATTCTGGTTACGAAATACAGGTATAACTTTTGCTAGGAAAGAAAGAAAAGTTTTTAGGCTATTCTAGCATATAAAATGTTTAATAGTATTATTTATTGATGTCATCATTGCAACAACAGCCCATTATTTATTTGTCAGTTATAGCCCAGTAGTTTTCTTCACTCTCTGAAACATCATTAGGGTGACATTTTGCTACCTGCAAAGCTTCCAATGCCTAAACCTGTGTGTTGGAGATACCATGCACATTATTACTGACAAAAGTGAGTTCTGATGCTTGACTCAGGAAGAGCAAACAAGCCTGTTTTATCTTGTCACTTACAAAGCACTGGAAGTTTCACAGATAGCAAATGGACATCAAAATGGGTGGGAAGATGGGAAGAAGCAATGATGGCCAAATAGGAATGTCAGAAGTTGCAAATATACAGTAGATGGCGGTTACCTACAAAAGGCAAATACATTGATATAAACATTAAATACATTTTATTTATTTTAGTTGTATATAGGAATTATGTTATTGACTGCATCCTTTAAAACTGATGACAAAAAAGACTGCATTTGACCATCAACACTAGTCCAAAGTTTCTCAACACATACCCCTAAAGATAACTCCAATGAATTGGAAGCCTAGGAAGGGAAGGTGTACTTTGGACTTCTTCCTCTGACTAGTGACAGCAGTGAGACACAGCAGACAAGACAACTAACCTGTCCCTAACACCTGATAGACTTCAGCAGGCATTTACTAACAGGAGAACTCCAGCTACAAATCTCTGGATTTGGATGTCTGGTGTAATAATGCAGAGGAAACCTAAGACCCATGATTGTTTATGCAAAAAAAACAGCAAAGGTTGGCTCAGACATCAAACTCCCTCTTGGGAAAACTTTGAAGAACATCTTGGGAAGTATTTTTAAAAGGAAAGAAGGAGACCAGTAGACTGAAGTATCCTTTATTAGTATGTGTCCATTATCTTTAGTACAGGATACATATCCTAAACTGGTTGTTTCTTCTTCAATGAACCAGAAAAATGCCAGGGCCTATACATTTATTAAAAAATAATGCAGCAGCACAAAAATGCAAGCACTTCCCTAGATACAACCAGCTTGGCAGAGCTCTAAGATAGCACATTCCCATGTAATAAAGCCATTGCTTTTAGTTGCACCAATACGGTAATAATAAAGCTTTTATCTGTACAGGCCTCATAGGTCAGCATAGAGGACAGAGATTTTTGCTGAAGGAACTAAGGAGTTTTTTTTTTTTTTTATGGTGCAGAGGAAGGAATTTTGCCTAAAGAATATCTAAATGAGTGCTGGGGAGAGTTATTATTATTATTATTAAACAGGATTTATATAGCGCCAACATATTACGCAGCACTGTACATTAAATAGGGTTAGACATATATTGAAAATATCATGTATTGTAATGATTGTCCATTTGTTGCTCTAACAAATGACAAATGTTTTTATAATGCATATTGCAAATTATTGCCTAAATAAGGCCCATGTATTGTCAGAAATATTATATTGTCAGAAAATGTGCTGCTCACAGTTGGCAGAAGGCTTTTCTAACATTGATATGTCTTTGTATTTGCTGCACATTTGCAGAATTTACTGCTGCATATTCACAAAGCAATGAAAAGTCTACAAAGTCTATTTCAGATTTAAGGTGAGCCAAAGCATTCTACCACAGGCTCAACTATGGTCCCTACCTCTCCCATGGAAGTGAAAGGGAACCAGATGTTGCATGCCATTACGGCATATCACAGCACAGTTCCCAAAAATGACCAATGGCTCTTTTGGCTGTGCAATTGTTGTGGGGGAGCATGGCCACTACATTCTAAGATGGCTGCTTAAACATTTTGCTCCACATGTGTTTTCCAAAAAAAGATGGTAGTTCCACACAACAAGTCCTTTGACTTACTATGCTCCAGTTACTTAAGAAATCTCTCTAAAATATATAAAGGAAGCAGAACAAGTTCTCACCCATAGAATCTATCAGACTTCTACTGGTCTGGACTGCTGACAGGCCACAAAATGGCGTTGAGGAAAATGTATTTGTTACTTGTCTGATGTGATTTTTTCAGCAATGAAACCTGTTATTACCATCTCTCCACATTCTAGTGATTCCAGATCCCATGGTTCCTTCTTTAGTGAGTCTTCTACTTCTATCTCATCTTCCATGTGTAGCCCTCTTAAGCAGAGACCTTGAACATCCACAGACTATCAGAAGGTCTCTATACCTCCATACCTCTGCCTTGAGACAAGCTATTTTGATTACCCAGAAAGCATCCCATTGCACAGATCATTGGGAACTGTTCCCGAAAATCGTACATAGATGGTATTACACTCATTTTAGGATGTCCCTACTTTCCTCCAGCAACTCACCTCTTTGCTGGAGATATGGGTGCCTTATTACATTCCGTGTCACTTAGACCAAACTGAAAGTCTGTCTTTAAAATTAATAATGAGTTGACAGGTCTCTCCTTGCCTCAAACTCCTCAAATTGCCTTTCTGCATATAAACTTGGATTTGTTACCACCTTCTGAGAGAACAAGGGTTATACACTTACTTTATATAGTGAGAAAATGGAAACTGTCGTCACCTCCTAATCTTTCTGAAACAGTAACGACTTTCAATTAAAAATGTTCCTTTTAAAATATGTTTGGCTCAAAACAAAATACAATGGATATATTTATCAAACATTGTCTGGTATGGTTACAACAACCTAAATGCACCTTTGAACTAATGTTATCTTGATCATACTGACCCCTTTTTTTTCTCCACCCTTCATCCCACTTTTGTCTGACTTCTCCAATATCTTTTACCCAATACCCATTTTATAAATTTTTGATGCTAAACCAATTTTGCATACATTTAATGTTAATAGTGTTCTGACAGGTCAGTGTCATACTTACCTGTTCCTCCCTAAAACACGAGCATCTTTCTCCTGCGCATGTGGGCAGTTCTGATGCTGGGCATGCCTCTGTTTCAAGGCTTTATCAACTCCGCCCATGCCGCTGGCCAATCAGGAAGTGGCCCCTTTACCAGCCCTTGCTATTTAGCTTGCTCACAAACTCCATTCTGTATTAGTGCATAAAGTTACTAGTTCCTAGCTCCCTTGTTCTGTGAACTAGTTGCTGTACACCTGCTGCCTAATCCAGTGTTTCCTGTGTCCAGCTCCTGTGTTAAGCCCTTATAGTCCATTCTGTTGGTTCCTAGCCAACTTTCCTGTGCTGTTCCTGTGTTCCTGTCTGTCTGTGGTTATCCCTGCTTCTCTTGTGCCTCCTGCTGTTTTTAGTGTCTCCTGTGTTCCCTGTGCATGCAGTGGCCCCTGTGTCATTGCTGTCTGTCTGCTGGATCCCTGTCTTTTGAACCCTGGCATGTGATCTGACCTCTCTTGCTTGCTGCCTGTCTCGACCCCAGCTTTCCTTGACTATCCTCCTACCTGGTGATTTGGTACCGTGCTTGCCCACCGTGTGCCCAAGGACCGCAACCTGGCCGTAACCAGAATTGCAACATCTTCACCATCAGATGTAAAAGATTGGTGAATGTCAGAGTGAGTGTTTTATAAATATATGTAGAGACAAACTTGGGTAGCACTGCCACTGGCTGGTGATTTTTAGGAAGAAGGACCATTTCTATCACTATTTCACATGACAACAGTCTTAGAAGCCTAATATTCACACCCAAGCAGCACCAATAACCAACTTTAGATTGAACAAGCTAACTTCAGACTTCTAAAAACAACAGGTTTATATCATTTATATTCAGGTAGATTTTTTGTAACCGTCTCTATTCTAAACAGCCATGCTACCCAAAGATCAAATGCTAACATCATTTATTTCATACCCTCACACTACGTGTTTTCTTTTACAGTGTGAGGGAAGATTTAAACATCAATTTTGCATGTGTGCAGTTTGATATTGATACCGTTGACGAGATAAGTTTTTTTGAAGGCACCGGACCAAGTAAAACTCTAAGAGGTAAGATTTAATGGTATTCTTGTAAAGTCGGAGAAGTAAACTTTGTCTATATACAAGAGTTATGTGTATTCTTACTCAAATCCTGCAAAGCACTGTGTATTTCTTCTACATCTGTGCAGCAGTCAGGCATGGAACTCTGTGCAGAAGTTTCCTGTAATAAGGAGTAGTCACTATTGCTATTTCTGTGGAGGGTGGCAGATCTTATATCCGTTATCTGCAAGCAACTAGTAGTGGATGGGCCTGCTGATCCGTACAACATATCTGCTCTTTGCACAGGCCATGTAAAGAGCAGTCATGATGCCAGTTCTACTTTTGCAAGGAGTTTGCAAAGGCACACAAAGTGAATTGGTAGCCTGTGTGACTATTGGGGAATACATTTTAATAAAAGTTTTTGTAGCTGGTGTAAAGTTTTAAACAAAATGTCAGATACAATCTTTACATTTGAATAAAATCAATTACCTAGTTTCCTGTACAAATAGCCGCTTTATAAATTGAAGACGTCACAAGATGTCTTTTATATCAAGAAGGTTAATGATATTATGTGAGTCAAACAAGCAACAACAGTTTACTTTAGACTAGGTTCTGACCTGCCTCAGGATCAAGTGATATTGCACAGATCCCAATACCTCATTTCCAGTCTGAACATATCCTTACTGTCGTTCAATGGTTATGGTGAACATTTTTGATGGTAATAATAAAGCTGGCTGAATTTTTGGCTCTTCTACCTTTACTATAGGAAGATTTTTCATTTTTCATAAGTAATGTTTTAGCATTATGAAACTGCTGACACATATTGTATAATTATTTATTGAAGGACACCTCAGTCTACTGACAGAAGGCAGACTTGACAATTCTAATACTTGCTCCATATGCATATTGGGTTAATGCAGTGTTTTGCACTGACAGCAACATCATTGTAAAAGCTTAAAGAGATTAAAAAAGAGCAGCTTGGCTACAATACATTCTCTATAATTTCAAATGTTTTATTTGAGTAAGCTTGGCATTATCTACACATGTACACACACATCTTAAAGATCTTGACATTCTATTCCCATAGCTGAGGAAGTCAGCATGACAACAGAAAGACAGAGATGTATTATAATCATTATATATGGGCAGATCTTTTAAGCAGGATTACAATCCCACCGATGAGCATCGCTGATTGCTATAAACACAAATAACTAATAGGAGAGTATATATTAAAAAGGGACCCTGAAATCACCTAAAAATTGCAGTTAACAGCACAGAAACAAGGATTTAAAAAGGCGTATGCACATTGGTTTTTCTTTCCAAAATGGATTTTTATTCAATAGAATTTTCTTTTGAACTTGTTAGAAAGTTTGACTACTGCAAGAGAATCAATTTCCTAGCACAGCCCCTTCCCTCCTTGTGTTTCCAAGAATAGCAATCTCCTCTTCTGGGAAGGTCTAATTAGCATATGTGTTGACCCAGAATTTACACCCTTTCTTTCACCTACCTACATATATAGGTCCCAGGTGAATGGCAAAATGTTAAACTACAGTTTAGTTTAGGTGACAGCTTTGGGTATGGAGCTGCTGGGACGGGAGATGGCATGCCTATCTCATTGCAGCAGTCTCTGGAATCTGGATGTTGACACAGAGGAGGGTCCGACATACATTAAATGCAAACATAATTTTATGGAAAGATTTCTGAAATAAATGGTCTGGTGACAGGGTCTTTTTTAACATACACTAATGACAAGCTGGTATTTAAAAAATGTGCTCATTCTGAGATATTTAGAACTTGGATATCAGGGACATACGTAGTGGTTTTATTCACTAATTGATGTGGGCAAATTGAAAACTTTTCCTATCCTCTCTTGTTCTCTCCTTCCCCGTGTTCTTGCCCTTTTTACCTCCTGCACTTCTCTCCTGTTCCATTCTCACATACCCTCACCTGCCCTTTTGTTATTTCTCTTCGTTTTTCACCCCTTCCTTTTCCTCTCTTTTCATGTCACTCCTTTCTTCTGTCTTCTCAACCCCTTTTCTTACCTGTTGTCTTACATCCTACATCTCCTCTTTTTCTCTGTCCTCCTCTTTGTTCCCTGTTCAGTGTTGAGACAAAGTCCTTGAGCATCCAAGGCAAAAAGGCCAATGTGTGCTCCCTTCCTTGAGCTGTAAACTATGTCAACACCAAGGTTGCAGAACCTGCCCTTTTTGCACTTCCTTCTTACTGAAGTACCCAAAGTTGCTGTCTTTTATTTCTAACTTTTGTCCTGGGCCTGCCCTTATCATCCTCTTCTACAATCCCCTTGTTGTTTCTGAATTTCTCTTTTGTCCCATCATTAGACTTAATTTATTAAAGCCCTCCAAGACTGGAGCAAATAGATTATCATGGGTAACCTGGCTGATCCAACAAACCTGCAATAGATTTCTTACAAATAGTTTCCTCTTATTTGGCAAGGGTTTTCAATCTTAGAATATATACAGGTTTGCTGGATTACCCAGGTTCACCCATGATAATCTATCTTTACCAGCTTTATTAAATCAAACCAGTTGCATCCTCTATACTGTATCGTCTTTCTCTCAGTCCTTCTAATATTTTTTTTCTCCTCTGCTCTTTTCCTTTCTTGTATTTTCTTTTTTCCTGATCTTTCATCTCCTCTCCTGTTGTCCCATCTAATTTATTAATACATCTCCTTCTCTCCAATTTTACTCTCCTGTTCTCTTCTATTTTTTTTTTTTTTTTTGCTATCATAACCTCTCCTTTGTTTTTTTGCCTTTTCCAACTCTGCCCTTATCCTTTAATTTTCACCATCTTTCCTCTTCTTTCCTCTCGACCATCTCATCACCATCATATTCTCTCCCCAAATGTACCCTGACTGGAGATCTTTTCTTCCTCTCCTTACATTTGATTTACTTATAATTTCATATTTAGGTTTATTCAAAGGAGCACTTAATGAGTCACAACACTGTGCAAATAATTAGCAATCTAGAAATAGCGCTTAGATTTTAGCTGATTACAGATATTCCAGTAAATTTTGGTTTCATAATGCTATTTAAGCTGTTCAATTATTCTAATGCTGTTATTCAATAATCTCATTACATCATTGAACTTCATTCAGTTTACAACTAAAGAATGATATTCTTTACCATTTATTTAACCAAGACAATAAAATAGTGCAGAAATTAGTGCACTGCAGCAAGTTAGAAGGACACCCATATCTCAAATGCCATTTTGTATCAATGTTATTGTTTTATATAAAAAGAAAAAAAACTTTATCTGCATGGTAAACAGGTTAAAGCAATTGTTCTGCCTCTCCAGTCTAAGCACTACAATGTGATCTCTGTAACTTACAGTTGTGATGAGATGGCTATAACTGCAGACTTAGGTGAATTGGCTGACAGTGACTCAATCCAAAGGACACCTTGTAGATCCTGAAAAAGTTTATTCCAAACTGTGCAGATCATACACCGATGAACAGATGGATAGGTCAAAATATCATGCTGTGAGCAACTAACAGGAGCATGCAACTGAGTTGAGGGTAGATGACAGAAAGAAAAAGAGGGGAGGAGACAAGAGACTGAGCAGAAGCTAGGGGAAGAGAGAAGGGACACACATAATGAAAGGTAAACCATGCATGTGTAACATGACAGCAATTATATTTAAATCATTTTTCTATCATGACTATCTTTTATGCACACAATTACCATCAATGTAGTTTTGAACACCGAATACTCTAATTTGTTTTCAGTTACATAATGAGTTTCTGTATTTATTTTTAGCTTCTGCTTATTTTGGCATAAATCCTGAGATTGTTCGGATTTTTTCTAATCAAGCAACAGTGGAGTTTAAATCTGCATTTTCTTCTTATGGTCATACTGGCTTTAGAGTAATCTACACAACTTTTACTAACAGCAGTATATCAAGTAAGTACATTTTTTTTATTGGGTAGAGGGAAATACTTTCAATGGCTTCCAGTGGCAAATGTCAAAGATGTAATTCATTTTTTGGAAGTTTCCATTCACTTCTTGCAGTATTTTTGTTAAAGTGAAGTAGTCCTTGCAGTAGTTATGTTTAACTTAAGGGAAGTCTGCCTGATAGGATAACTGCAGAAATATTTTATAAGACTTTTAGACTGTATCCAAAACTTTCCTAGATAATAAAGTTAGTTAATAAAATATGCAGTTAAGCTTTGAAGTTGGCCCCACACCTACCTGTTGTAGTAACAACAAATACATTAAGTATTTTTCATGTAAAATTGCAATACCAGGCAAAATGAATGTCACCCAAAATCAATAATCTGACATATTGGGCCTGATTTATTAAAGATCACTGGATCACAGTGCTCTATCAGGTTCTCCAATGGTAGTCTATTTTCTCAAGCCTTTAAAAAATCGGACCTATTGTTAATGTATCTGTTTTCTTTTCACACTCACAAACCATGGCTTATCTGTTGGAAAGCATGTATTGTTACCTTAGGTTTCCTATATACAGTAAATATTTGTAGTTGTGGAGGGTTTCCAAATGGCTCCAAACTTTAAAGGCTGAGGCCAAGGGTTCTAATTTTTCATTACCTTTCTCCATTATTCTCAGAGAGGAAGGTTACACTGCACTAATTAACCACCCCAGCGGTAAGCCCAAGTGTAACTCGGGGTAAAATAAACCTGCTGAAAGCGGTAGTTGAAAAAAGTAAAACACAAATACTTACCCGGTCCCCTTGGTGCCCTCTGGTGTCCTCCACTGTCCTACCATCCCCTGGCTGCATCCTCTTCTTCGATCTGTCCCCTGGCAAGTGCCCTGACGTTCCCCAGGAGTTCCCGGTG
Source organism: Pyxicephalus adspersus (assembly GCF_032062135.1). NCBI lineage: Eukaryota > Metazoa > Chordata > Amphibia > Anura > Pyxicephalidae > Pyxicephalus > Pyxicephalus adspersus. The sequence goes on along the minus strand of NC_092858.1, from coordinate 159,702,861 downwards.
GCATCGGCGTGTATCGTCGTTGCTAGGGGCGCGGCGAAAATTTAAAATTATTGTCTATTGCATTCAATAAAAAATACCTGTATTGCATGCAATACACTGGATTTCTATGTCTAAAAGCAGTACATTGTCTTTCATAAAATTTTATTTTAGAGAATAATATATTAGTATGAGTATAATAAAGTTTGAAACACAAAATCATGTCAAAGTTTATTTTTAAATGTATAATTTTTTTCAAAATGTATTATTTAAACATGATATAGTGGTTAAACTTTATTATACCCAAACTATTATATTATACTGTAAAATAAATTTTCATGAAAAACAATGTACTGCTATTAGACATATAAATCCAGACAGAAATTTACCAGCAAGGAGGCAAGGAGGTTGCAGTCTCCCACAAAAACGCATTACCAGCCTTCTGAATTTGTCTGCAATTATTTTATATTATATATAATATATATATATATAATATATAATATTACCGGTATATAAAATACACTGATACATAAAGTATTTGTATATGTGATACAGTTGTATATTTTTCTAGAGAGCATTAGTGAACCCCCAATCGACTTACCTAAAGTTAATGGACTAACCTTGAATTCTTCTTTAAAATAATGCAGCATAATATTCTTTTTTTGTGTGTTGCGAACATTTCCACTTAGGCTTTGTGCTTATTGCTCCCAGTTTCTAGGCTGGAAAAATATGCTGGCTTTGATAAATAGGCAGAAGAACACTATTATAGGGTAATGTTCCCCAGAGCCAGCTTCCAACAAGCTTTAGATCAAGACCTGTTGTTCTGGCATTTGCAACTCCTATTTCTAAAATAAGCTTGCCTTCTGCACTCGCTGAATGGCTTAGCAGAGAAAGTAAAGCACCTTTCAATATTTCAGCATGTTTTATTTTTGGCTTAGTTTCTGCAGCGCACTAATGAATTTGGCAGAACAAGAGTTTGTTTTGTGCTATTTGGAAAGACAGCAAAACTAGTTTTCTGATTTAAAATGTGGTGCTTGACAGTTAAAAATGGGCAATATTTTTGAACATATGTACTAAGAATAACGAAAATATGCTAGGTATATTTTTAAATTGCTTTCAATCTAGACATGGAGATAAGGGTAATTTGTTGTTAGTAAATGACATACCTACACAATAACGATTGTTTTCCATGATGTGCATTCCATGAAAGGGCATGGGTATGTCAAATATCCCTCTAATTAGGTGTTTTAGAATTAAAAAGTAAGAGTAAAAAAAAAAAAAAAAAAACAGCAAAAATAGAAAAAAAATATTTCCCTTTCCCTATTCTCAACAGAATTCTTAACTAAAACAGTACAGGTCAGTAGGAAAAAAAAGAGACAATGTGACCTGCCCAATCATACTACCATTGGGGTTTTATTATATATAAAGATATTTAAAGAAAATAATTTTTGACCCCATTAAAAAAAATGTGTTTTTGAGCTGTTACTGTTTCAGATGCCAAAAGCCTTTAGATCAGTTAAGTTTTTATGGAACCATAAGGTTCTTTCAGAGATTGCTAGGGGTTCCTTTTGCTGTGGTGGACTGACTTCTCCCATATGTGCATGCCAGTATCACAGGGCAGAGCAAGTGGCATGCCTACAATGAACTTTTCAGATATCTGTTAGGAAGGCAGCATCCCGATAACCATGAAAGCATGTAGGCATTTCTCTAACAACCCCTGATTTTATGAATAATGCTAATAATTATTTTGTGTTTGTACGAGGAATGTACTTTTTAATTAGAGCCTTTTAATTTTAAAATGATCCATTTTGAGTGTAAAAAATAGAGTGCTCTAGGTATTCCATTTCTCTTTATTCCTTGATCTCTCATTTAATAATATTCATACCATACCCTTAGTGTTGCATATACGTTTTTAGTGGGGATTTCCTAAGAACTTTTTTTCAAGGGTTCTTCTGGGTAGAATAAAAAAACGCTATAGGTTCTACACCATCATGACTTGTAGTTGTAGACTTTTAGTGCAACACACAATATTGGGTTTGCCCACAGCATCACTCCATCAGGGAAGTCAGGGGGAGTAGTTGCAACACTAAAATAGATCACCTATGTTTTATAATTCCCAGGGACGACATGGACCCTGAGCCCAAGGAACCCTCCCAAGTCTTCTTTGGCTGGTTCCAGGACCCTTAGAACCAGCTTTTCACATAAGCCAAAATAAATACACATTTCTTGGAGCCATTTAAAAAACAAAATGCCTTAGCCTAACTACTATATATAGCCAATCTAGGACATACCCTGCCAAGCCATGAGACAGCCTGTCACAATATATATACCGTGTTTCCCCGAAAGTAAGACCTACCCCGAAAATAAGACCTAGCACTTTCCCCCCAACCTGCCCTAATATAAGACCTACCCCGAAAATAAGACCTAGTAGAAAAATAAAAAAAAAATAAAAAAAATAAAAGCAAACATAAATTAAAACAGTACTCACCGAGCGGGAGACAGCGGGCGTACACACAGCAGGCTAACACACAGCCGCACAAGCCGATGCTTTCCTTGTAGTTCCGGCTCCTGTCTCAGGCGGAGTGATATTACATGCACTTCGCCTGTCAGAAGCTGAAGTGCATGTAACCAGGCTAGTTCTAGTGAGCCCTTAAAAATGTGTTAAAAAAAAAAAATTAAAATAATATACTCACCTGATACCCGATCCTGCGTGTGTTTCTGGCTGCAGCAGCGTCTCTCTTCTCTCCTCTGCCAGCATCGTGTCTTTTCCTGTTTGTAAAGCAGGAAAGAAACCGGCACAGCGCCACCTGCTGTTCCATGTCCTAACTGCCGAACAGTGGAGAAAAAGCACAGAGTGATCAGAAGGGGAATTTGAAGGGGAATTTGGGAATATGGTGTGTTTTTTTTCATTAAAAAAAGTATATAAGACCTACCCTGAAAATAAGACCTAGTGTGTTTTTGGAAGCCCAAAAAAATATAAGACAGTGTCTTATTTTCGGGGAAACACGGTATTTACGTGTATCTGAGGTATTTAAAAGAGTGTTCAAAACTAAGCATTTATAGTGATATCCATTGTTGCATTCTGTTTCTGATCATTCTGTAGTTCACTTTAAGCTTGCAATAGGTGAGCATTAACAGAGACCATTTCTTCAGCATGCTGTGGCTATAACACTATTTTTATGACCATGAAAAGCTGATTATTCCTGTTGATATTCAATTCATATACATTGCAAATTGAGAACAGCATTTTCTGTCCAACATCCATCCTTGCAGCAGCAACATTTTAGGTGCTTACAAGGCAAAACTTTATAGTCACAGTTGAGATTTATCAAAAGTCACTTAAATTGGAGTGATGGCCTTTAGTTCTCTCTTTTTTTATTTATGTTTATTTAAAATTGCTCAAGCCTCAACTCTGCTGAGGTGATATTACTCGGCTATATGATTCCCTGTGATAAAACTATATTGTAGAGTTAATAGAAATTCAAGTTTCAACCTTTTTTATATAGTGGGGCACTAAAGTTGGTATTGGTATACCATCAGTTATCCTCTTTATGGCTCCTAAAGTGCTTTTAAAACAAATACAGCACTGCAGATTTATTCAGAGGAATACTATTACCGTTGAAATATACGCGCTTCTCTGAAAGGTTAAAATAAACACAATTCTGAAGAGAGGAAATTTCGTTCCCAAAAGTAAATACTCCTTCCTTCATTTTATTAGATATTGTATTGCTATAAATATATCTAAATTTACTGCTGTGTAGCTTTAAAGAGGTCCCAGCTTAAAGATGATCTCTTAGTCTGGTGCTGATCAAAACAAAGGCAATCAATAAAGTACAGCAAAAGTTCAGTTAGGGGTACGAGACGAGCAATTGTCTACTCTTGCTTTTAAAAACATAAGTTGAACAATGAATCTTAGACAATGTCAGTGGGTGAGAGTGCTATTGTTTTAGAATGCCAAGCCAATCAGTTTTTGTTCTGGTGTTTGGATAGAGTGGTAAATGATTAGAGCTACTCTCACAATTTTACTTCTATCTGGTGCTCCATTAGAGAGATTTATCTTTACTTTATGTCCTGCTGGAAATTATTTCATGGTGGGAAAATCTGCAACATGAGTCTGCATTAGCTTGATCAATCTCCAATCACAAGCTGGGACCTGGGAGCTGACCTGCATATAATGCCTGGATATAATACAGCCTGACACATAAAACAGCTTGCATATGTGTATTATAATTGTGCAGTTTTCTTGTATTCAGCATTATATCAAAATAATTCTATGAAACAATTATTATTTGTCAAGAAAATACAACAATCTAGTGCTGGAAGCTCCCGTTGTCCAACTCCAGGAAATAGAGAGATACATTATTGTAACAAATTCATTTTAAAAAAACTATTTTTTTTTTGTCATCCCTTTTTTCACTCCAAGATGAAGAGAAGATAGACTGCACTTTTGAAGAAGGATTTTGTTTCTGGAGTCAAAATATAACATTTGATGAAGAATGGAAAGAATGGCAAAGATTCAATGTCAAACTTGCGTTTGGATCAAATAGGCCTGATGCTGATCATACACTTGGAAATTCAACTGGTAAATGCACCTACTCTTCCAATGACATTGTAAGAAATGTTTATAGATTGGTTGTATCAAAAAAAACTTAAAAGAATGAAAAGTTAAATAAAAAATCTTTCATTTTGTGCTGCAGGACCTATGATTTGTAGTACCTTAAGGCACCGATCATAGGTCATGTAAGTTTGTACAGTAAATTAAATATATCGCTATCAAGTGCGCTTGCATTGTCATGAAGTTACATGTTATGTCAAATCACTTATGCACAGCAGCTTGTGTAGTCTTCCCCTAGAATAGCCATTTTCAACTAGGGTTCATTAGAATCCCAGGGTTCCTTCTGAAGTTGTTAGGGGTTCACTAGAAAGCACTAGAAAATAATCCTTTCTTAGGGAATGTAGTGTGTATCAGACTGGTGTATATTGATGTCCTTTTGCTCACAGGAGGGGGGGGGGGGGGCAAACATCCTGGATTAGGCTAATTTTTTGAAATCTTTAAGCAAGTGAACAAACAAATATGCTGGAAAAATAAACTAGAAAAAAAAAATAAAAAGAGAAAATCATTTCTAAAGAGGTAGACCTCCTTGTAACAATGCTGATGAGGCTTGCTGACTTTTGTGGCTATTTTTCAGATCAGAAGTTTGACCTCAATGATTACATGTTTGCTACAGGTTATTAACTCCAAATTAATTAAAGCTAGAAAAAAAAACAAATATTTTTAGAGCCATGCATGACTTTTTTCCAATTTCAAATGCCTTAGATGTACTGTGGCCATGAGTTTGATTAATCTATAGCGGAATAAAACAATGGCTAGTTAATAATATTCTTTTTAGTAGATGAGTTCCATGGCACTTCAAGAACTGTTACTCTTACTATTACCAATGATATTTTAAAATTGCTCACTAAATACCTTATTTTTTTTGTTTTATTAGTAGTAACATGACTTCAAACTCTCCAAGTAGCATATGTCCTTCTGATTGCTCCAGGTATCTGGCAGAATGCCGAGCCCTGCAGCGTCATCTTTAGTTGCCCCGATACTGGCAATCCTGGTTTCCCCTGTGGATGCTGGGAATTAACGAACTCCTGCGCGCCTGTGCAGAAGTTACGTCATCCCAGTCCGGCCAATCAAGATGGCCAAAGATCCTCTGCAGGAAGAGAAGAAAGAAGAAGACAGCATTGCCTTGCCTCTCCAAATCTATAGCAATCCCTAGAAACTACTTATATTTAATTCAGCTTCCTTCATTCTTCCTTTTATCAGTGGTTGCAATATATAATTTTTTTTCTAAGCTTGGCAATAAATCCGTTATGTTTAAGGTATAGTTTTTAATAGTTTCTATAGCTGTTCATAGAATAGATTAGTATTAACACGTAGTTACATTTCACTCATAATTTCCGACACATTTTAACTCAAATTTGGTACTTCTGTGTTTATTTTAGGTTTTTATATAACAACGCCTTCAAGACCTGGATTTAATTCGAGTACTCGTCTTTCTAGTCTTCCTTTAATCCCAGGCTTGGAACCACTGTGTCTTGGTTTTTGGTAAGAAGTAAAATTAGAAAAAAATGATTACATCTTAAAAATGGAAAATTTTGGCATTCTCTAAAGACACTTAATTAACATTATTTAAAAGGTTAACTAGTTTGCTCAAGCATAAACAGAGAAGTAATTTGACTTAATCATGTAAACCTTTTATTAAAATAATATGTTCTGTCATTTCTATTTCTTGTTTTCCTGCATACATAAGCAGTATTCATTAACAAAATGTAGGACAGAGGATGACAGCATCTGGATTAAAAAAAAAATAACAGAAATTAACATTGCTAACTGCATGTGTATCTTTTAATTGGAAAATACAGGGAATCATGTTTCAATATCACCTCAGCAACTGAAAAAGTTGTATCATTATTAGACCCTGTAATAACACAATGGGGGTATTCACAGTTTGGGACAGTATTTCTTGACCTTTTTAATGTTTATAATTGATATAACTTTCAGGTCTTTGGAGAACCCCTACTCTAATTACTATATCCCTAACTCCCAATAGTGTGGTGGTCATTAGGAGGATTGCCTCTTACATTGCTGGCCTTTAGGAGGAACACCGTCCTTACAGATGTTCACTTGTGTTAATTAAGCTAAACTTAAAAGGTCAAATTGCTCATGACTCGAGGAACCCCTAGCAAGCACTGGAGGAACCCTGGTTGGGAAACACTGGTTTAGGGGCTAGAATAGAATCTCTCATGGGTTGTAGGTATATAATATTTGGCATCATATATATCATATCATATTTGGCACTTTTGTGAACTTGTAACTTTAACTAGTTAAATTATTGAGTGTACTCTGCAATGTGAATTTTTGTTGTGAAATATTACTGATGAATTTACTGTTTTGTCATTATGAAAATGCATTTCAACTCTAGGTACTACATGAATGGAATCAATGTCTACCGTTTAAATGTTCTAAAAATGTATGGAAATGGCTCAGAACAAATTATCTTTTCTAAAGAAGGGAACTACGGCAAGAACTGGAATCCTGGTCAGGTCACATTAAATGAAACTTCTGAAATAGTGGTAGGTTATGTTATGTTTACCAAATTATAATTACAAATAGTGTATTGAAGAAGGTTATAAGATGCAGGGTAACAAACCACAGGAAAAGATTTCTATGACAGATTTATATGATGATGCATATAAAAAACAGGCAGTTTTCTGGCTAAGTAATACAGATATATATGTAGTTATGTTAGTGGACAATCAATGTGGCATTCTCTGGTTTGGCACTGGGAAAAACATTTGAAGAAAAACAATTACAGACTATTGAGAAAATCTAACCAAATGTCCAACTTTTGGTGAAATGGAATTAGTTTAATTTCAAAATAATATAAGCGACCTGCATTGTATGTCATCATCTTGAAAAACAAAGATGTATCTTGTATTTTGGTGAAAAACAGGGCATAGACTTAAGATGAACATACAAAGTCCCAGTGAGAACATGAGTAAGGCTATATAAACTTTCTATATTGTTGTTTCTTGAAACAATTGTTTCAAACTTTAAATTTAGTTCAACATTCTTGAGAAGGTCTTTAATAAACTGCCATGTATGTTCACTAATGATTAAAGCTATTGTTAATTGAAAGAATGCCACTGTATTCACCCATAATTTGTTTTCTACTAAAATAAATAGGGACCCCCACTTAGTTATAAATTGAGGAATTGGTGTCTCTCCTATGTTGCCCTCAAGTCCCAAAAATTTTCCTCCCATGATTTTTCCTTTCTATTTTTAATTTCTTAGTGTTCTGTAAACATGTAGGGTCTTCCATTTTTGTTTCATTTAACTGCTCCTCAAGCATTATTGTTGGTGAATTCAGCAAAGCAAATTCAACTAGTGTAACTTATAAGCCTGATTAAACCCAAAATTAGGGAGGAGCAAGCGAATTTATCAAATTCGGTCTTGCTGTGAATTGGGCAGTTCTCGCTTACCAAACATGTAGGCGAGAACAGCCTTTGTGAATTCGTCCGCCGAGACTGAATTTTCTGGGACCTTCAAGACCAATCCGGGGAGCGGAGCTATCAGCTCCACCCCCCTGATTGCTCTTGCAGCCCTTTACTAGTTGTATGTGTTCTTGGATAGAGTTTCTCTATCCAAGAACACAGTCCTGTGTTTCTGTGTAGAGAACTTCTATCCAGGAACACAAACTACCAGGCAGGAACAGCAATCGGGAGCGGAGCTATCAGCTCCGCCCCCCTGATTGCTGCTGCAGTCCTGTACTATGTGTTCCTGGTTAGAGTTTCTCTAACCAGGAACACAGTGTGAGTCTCACGGCTTGCTGCTCATGAATGAATCAGAGGATTTTTCCCACGGCCATGTTGATTCATAAACGCAAGCCACATGACTCACTCTGAGAGGAGGAGTATCACGGCTGCATTTATGAATGGAGCCTCCTCTCAGTGGGAGATCCCCGGGCACTACAGGTCTGAATGAGGGCTTGCCTAAATGATTGCTCACTGACAGAAGGATTTCCATGGTTGTATTTATGAATATAGCCGTGATAATCCTTCTATAGTGATTTCTTGGATTTCCGATGGTTTCACGAAATTTCGCTGACCCATCGTAACTTTGAGGAAATTTTCGTGAGAATACTGGAGGCATTCTTGCTCATCCCTACCCATAATAGTACAAGACAAATCCCTAAAGCAACCATATTGTGATACATATAGTTTTACCCTTTAAATACATTTAAAAATTCAGAAACCTATTGGGTAGCTGTAATTGGCTCTAGCTGTGCAGTTATCTATACATCTCTTGCCTCTTATTCCTTACTCCTATTTTCAGATCAGACAATTGTTCACCACCTACCTCTTGTGAATACAAGTCCTGCCTTCTGTAGACACAGGCTAGTTTCCAGTGTATTGCAGAAATGTGGGAATGTCTGGGATATGTTGTTCTTCCTAGTTTGGGTGTAACATGGTCACATCTCACTGATCTTCCCGCTGAATTTGGAGATGGTGGAAAATGGAAACACAGGGTACAAGCATACATGGTCAATATAAATAGATCTACCACTTTGCTTTATTACACTGTTTGTATTACTATTGGAATTTGCTTCGTACAATTTTAGGTTTAGTTGGACTAGTGGATATACTCATCATTAACCCATTAACTGTTTTGAACAATGGTATGCTGTTTAATAATAAACCAACTTGAGAAAATATATTTCCTTATCATTTTAAACTAGGATAAAAAAATCAAAATTTATATTACTGAACTATTAAAAGCTATCTTTAGTAGCAAGATACAGCTATAGTGTGCATAATATTGGTTGCATTTCAGATAATTCACAATATAAAAGAACATATGAATTTTATTCATTTATCTATTTTAATTGACTCCCATTATTGCTTGTGGTCTAGAATAGCATGCTGACATATTACAAAACCCCCTACAAAGTCCCTAGTCATATGATTATCTGTCTCTCAAAGGGGCTCTCAATCTGTATCATTAACAAAGTCTAAGGACAATTTTGGAGGGAAAGTCAAATAACCTAAATACATAATTTTGGGATGTGGAGGGGACCGGAGTACCCTGAGTCGAGATTCAAACCAGTGCCAACCACGGAGCCAGTTGGTAAAGACCAGCATTTTCTAAGCAAAGTTTAGGATTTGCATACCTTCTACCAAAGAACTATACCTAATACTTTAGTTTACGTTGTATAATCATGCACAGACAAATATACCAAGACTTGAATTCTTCTGCAGTTTCTGTTCCCTGACAGTAATGTTTAGTTCCCATTATGGTTATACGGTTGAAATAAACAAGTGTATTAAATGTGCAAAAACAAATATTAGTCATCTGTTCGACACTACCAGTGGAATATGAACTAAAATGTGCCTTAGTACCAATGTTTATTGTGACTATTTTTCAAAAAAGCATAAAAATATATTTTTAAAGAGAGAAAGTAAGCTTATTTAAATGGAAAGCTTTCCAAATTCCTGAACTAAGAAACAGTTTAAATTTTAAAATATATATTTATATTTATTTTTTAGGTTGTGTTTGAAGCTTTCACAAATGGACGTTATAGTGAAATTGCACTGGATGACCTCAAATTATCTCCTGGAAAATGCAATGAAAGTAGCTTTCCTGAACCAACGCCTGTCCCTACTCCAGTTATCACGGACCCTGTTCCATGTGAGTACCATGCTTTCATTTTAATTATATGCTAGCCATGGCATGTGTATTTTTGCAGTAATTATACCTTGTTTGTGAATCACTTTAGTTCCTAGGCTTGGCTGCCCATTAGAATCAATCTTGTTTTAGAAACAATGACTTTGACAGATGGCAAAATCAAGTGCCATGAGAAAGAGTGAAATTACTGGCTATGTTGACTCCTAAAATTGTACAACAAATCTGTTCAGCCACTAGCATTTGTGGAAGCTGCACATTTTGCTGCAAGATGGTCTCATTAATTGCTTCACTGGCAATGTTTGTTTCCCATTTCCTCAAGCCTGACATCTTCTGTATTTTATCACTGTAAAATTAATATGCTGTTATAGATCCAGAAAACATAACAAATGTTCATGTATTATCACTTTCTATGGACTAATAGGCTATTTACAAATGGAAACACATGACAAAATATGGGGGCTCAGTATATCTTAACAAGCAGATCCTATTTATGTGTTTCTGTACAGGTATTCATATTTTATTTAAAAATCAAAATCAAGGGCATATTGCACCAAGTGTGGATAAAAAAGGAAAACAGGCTGGATGTGATGTTCTAGTATAAGATAAATTGCATTGTTGACTTTAGGTTTTACAGAAAGTTGACTTGTATTTAGGAATGATAGAGCAAAAAAGGTGCAGATGTACAATATTTGTCTAGTATGGCTGTTTCCAGATTTTCAGCCATCTCGTGTCTGTGAACACCAGAAACAATGCCAGCAGACACATTCGATATGAAAATATTTCCTGTTTTCTATTATTTTCTATTAAGGTCATTGCCTTGAAGCCCTGGCTGCTCATTTCTGCTTTCCCACTCTATTGTTATTAACGTGTATGCTAAGCAGGGTTGAAATTTAGCCTACACTACATAGATCTTGACCTAGGTTGTCACTGCTTCTACGAGCAGTGTTTTTTTGACCAGGATATTTGATCTTCACCCTCACCAGCTGTTGCAATATTTATAGGACCAGGCAAATTTCCATACCCCCTGTTCTGTGTTTGGGCAAGTGATACCATTTGGACATGTGACTGAGCCTAGATAATATTTTCTTAGATTTATCTGTAATAGGACTTAAAAAAATAAGTGAAATCATGCATATCACAATATGTGGCACATGGGTTTTCAAGCATGTTTTAAAAATCAACACCTATTATGGACTTTTGCACAGATATGCAGGCTTGTAGATAACATTACCCCCAAGCATTCATTATGTTGTTTAAAACTTCTCCTGTCACTAAACTTAAATGAAGAATAAAAGGTTCTCAATAAAGGTAAATGTTAAGTATTCCCAGAATCCTAACACTTCTGGTAGTGTCAATGAGTTCTCTTTCCAAACTCTACATACTGAACCTTGTAGTGACATAGGGATCATCGTAGGCAACTGGAGAGGTAAGTCTTTACTTCTTGCAGACAATCTTTTATTCTTGGATTTACTATAGCAACAGTCGCAGTTAAGTTTCTTTGACATTAGCAATCTTGTTGTCAGCGCCAGTTCACCACTGACGGGATTGGTAGAGACAACTCATCTGCACCCATGGCATTGTTTTTCACTGAAAGAAAAGCCTTTAAGAGTCAGAAAATAATCATAAAAAGGAAATCGTTAAAAGTGGATGTTTATACTCACAGTTACAAACCTGCTGCCAGTTCCATTGATTTCTTGTGAAAAATCCATATTTCCCACTATTTAAACAAATCAGTTCTAATCATACCATGTGCATTCAAATGAAATGACAAGGTTATGTGAGGTGAACTGTTAGCACTGTGGTTGCAGGTTTATGTGTCAGCATTTATATTTGTTTATTTAAACCAATGTAAATTATTTGATACAAAATAGTTAAATCATGTTTTAACTTTCAAGACAAAGAACAAATAATACAATTGTTGAATAAATAAAATCAAAACTAAAAAGGAACTTCTCTACAGTTTGTTTTCCACCCCTTGCGCTTCCTAAATGAAGGTTAGCTTTTGAACAAACTTTAGGTAAAGAGGTGACCTAGTGAAAGAAATGCAACCTACCCCTGGGTGCATCCCTGTCCTCTTGCTGATTAGGGCACAAAGCATTGTATGTGGGACCTTTCTTATTGGGTTCTAGTAAAAAAGCTATGTGCTTTAAAATTTGCAGAGATATAACTATTCCAGTAGACCCTAGGAATTAACTGGGTATGCATAATACCAAATCCCAGTCATTTAAAAGATGTCCCTAGAGAAGCCTGAAGCCTTTTTTTCATGTGATTACATTCAACCTACAGAAGTTAGAATATGTTGAGATATGATGGAATGAAGGAACAAACTGGAATGCATTTTCACATGATCACATTAAAGACTATTTAGAAGATGAGAATCTCATCCACAGGTGCAGAAAATGAATCCAAAGATGAAAATTAGACTGCTTTAGAGTAATTTATAGCACATAAAATACTGCATCACAAAAATTAGTTTAAGGCACACCTGCCATGAATGACATCAAATGTCAGTTTGGTGACTGCATAGATCATTAGCTGACCATCTTGCTTTCTAACTCACTCACATGCTATCAGTAGGCAAATTAGGTATTATGATTCAGATTATCTACATACCTGTTTCAGGTAAGTCACTTAATCATTCTTATTAAAGAATCAGAATTACAGACAGGTAACTTTTGTTTTTAAAAGGAGGTTGATAATGGCTCTCCTTAGAGATCTCCTATGACAGGTGTCAGTTAAAGCAAATTCTTGTTGCAGGAAGCATTTAATATTGGGAAAATGTAAAGTTATGCACTTGGGGGCTTACAACATGCAGGCTTCATACAGCCTAGGGGGAATACATTTTGGAAGTCAAAAATGGAAAAAGATCTGGATGTTCTAGACTGCAGAGATGGAGAAATAATCCTGCCCCTGTACAAATCACTGGTCAGACCACATCTGGAATATGAAGTCCAGTTTTGGGACGAGTTCACAAAAAGAATATTGCAGAATTGCAGAGTGCCGAGAAGGGCAACTAATAAAAAGAATTGAGGAACTCAGCTATGAGGGGAGATGATCTGAACTGAATCTATTCTCCCTTGAGAAGAAATGTTTATTAGGGGATATCATCACCCTGTATAAATATTTAAATGGCCCATATAGCGACAACTTGCTTCTCAAGTGACATGAATTCACTTTGAGGTCATTACAAAGGACAAGGGGCGCTCAGTGTCTGGAGGCAAAGAATGTCCGTAAAGAATGGATTCTTCAGGAAGTAGTTTCGGCAAGTCTTATAGGTTGATTTAACAAAAAGGTAGATGTTTTTCTAGAAGCACCGACAATAACTGGGTACTGATGCTTTAAAGTAAAGAAACCAGAGACTGTTGATCCAGGGAACATCCGATTACCTCACTGGATCAGGAAGGATTCTTTTCCCCGCTAGAGAAAATTGAACTAGGGTTTTTTTTTCTTCAGAGTATTTATCTGGGATGTTTTTTTTAGCAGAAATATATGGAAAAGATGGAATGCTGAATACATGTATTGTAGATGTACATGTGTACATAAAACAATGCTGTGCCTTTAAACATCTTGTCATCTCCTTCCCATACCTTTTCTAGGTTGGGGTGACCTGACAGGAAAAAATATGGTTCTTGATGATCTTGCAGTGGCTGTTTTGGACCTGTGAACTCATCTAACAGAGATGAGCATTATGTTTTAATTGAGTAGTACCTTTGTGTCCTGTGTCATTCTTTAAACTTTCCTCACACTTATAGTCCTACAAAAACTCAGATGTTGTTACCATCCTGCATGTAAATGTCCACATAAAAAGCAATTTTTATTATTTGAAAAAAAAAAAATGAATATGGCACTAATTGCCATTATACATACCTACATTTCTTTGCATATATCTATGGCTGATTGTTCTGCTGATCTTTTCATATCCTGCATATCTTCCACATCACCTTCCTAATTTCATGTGACATCACACCACAACTTCCCACATGTGAGATCAGAGCTCATACTGGGGAGTACTTTTTTGTCATAGGTTACTGTAGTAGCAGTAACTTTGGTGCTACCTTGACGAACCATATCATATTAAATTAAATTTTTTCAAAGGTGATATGAGTTTGTTTACTTAATGCTGTTCTGGATCTCTGCAAACTTCTGCAGCTACAAAAATAAAGGGTTGGCAGAAAAGACCAAATGATATTTATCAATTTTTTAAACCGATTCAAAGCTATGATACTTTGTAACTCTCCTTTAAATAGAATGCCTAAATAAAACAGCAAGTAAATAGTAAAATTCTGCTTTAATGCCTAGCAGTATAGGACCCTTGTTTACTGTGGGGAAGCAGTGGTCTCACATGCCTCCTGATGAGTCAGGGTTCTCCAATTATGCATGAACCTTTCTGATTTCAGAAATGTAGGTCTAACTTAGTAGGGGACATATTGGACATCTGCAGAGCTACTACTATTTCCACATTAAAAGCAAGGGTCTAACTTTAAGACTGTTGGCAGGAAATTAGCTTTTCTCTTCAGACTGTGGCTGCTTTAGAACAAAAACAATCTGTATCATATTTAACATAATTAAAGCAGAAGAAAACAAAAAAACTGGCCTTTACCTTCACAGCTCTGTCGATCCCTCTGGAGGTTTCCTGGATCGTCCTGCTATCCTTCTTTCTGGTGCAAAAGAAGCGCCAGCCACCATCTTTGTTGCCCTTCTTCCACCTTCTTCCACCTAGCGCTGCACGGGCACAAGATGGGGTGAAGTAGATGGAAAATAAGGAGTGACGATCTTACTAACCATGCGTGAGTTTGGCATTT
Organism: Pyxicephalus adspersus; assembly: GCF_032062135.1. Taxonomy (NCBI): domain Eukaryota; kingdom Metazoa; phylum Chordata; class Amphibia; order Anura; family Pyxicephalidae; genus Pyxicephalus; species Pyxicephalus adspersus. The sequence goes on along the minus strand of NC_092858.1, from coordinate 159,687,846 downwards.
TTTTCCCCCATTGAAGAAAAAGCTTCTTCTGTGCATACATGACTGAAGCCTCCTGGCATACATGACATATGTATCCCCTACAAGACAGAAGATGAGGGCTTTAAAAAAAAGGGCTTAACAGTTCATAGGTATTCCAGGAAAGGAAGGCTAAAGATAGAAGTAGATGTCAAGCCCTGGAGTTATTCTTTAAGGTTAATTTAAGGTTTAATATAGGTTATATTTTTTCTAATATCCACTGCAGCTTCGCACATAGCACTGTATAAAGGAATACTATTGTTAGTTGGCTTCCTTCACTAATCATCCCCCAGGATTACAGTGTAAAATAATAAATGACGAACAGATAAGTGAGCTGATTGCCCAGCACATGATGGAAGTGCTACAATAATGTAGGAAACATGTGTGTTAACAATAGACTTCATATATCTTTGCCTGCATGTTTGACAGAGAGTACTAAACATGATATTGATTAAATCTTACGTATTTTGTGAAGATTACAATTCGAACATCAGTCATTTTTATGAGATTACGCTTTTTCAATTTTTTCCTGTCATCTTTTTTTTACAAACACCTACTCCTGCAGTATGTGTAATCACTAGTTATTATGTGTCATTCATTGTTGAGAATGATATCTGTCTCTTCTGTGCTAATCTGCTCAATTTTATATTCTTTTGTGCCAAGAGACTTAAAATTAGAAAATGTTTGCTAGAAAAGGTCTCGTAACCTCACAAAAGACTACTTTTTAATTTACACAAAAGGATAATAAAATATTAAGTCGAATAAGTAGGTAGATAGGGATTTGTAGGAGGAGAAGGTATATCAAGTTGTAGTGGCAGTTGAAGCTTATCTGTGTGAAACTTCGCAAAGAAAAAAGAACCCTGCTGTTCTGTTAATAGATAGGGAGAGGTAGAAAAAGTATCAAACCCTCGAGCAGATGTGAATTTAGATGTGGAAGGGCCTGGTTTGAAAGAACAATAACAGAAAATGGGATATATAAGCACACTTCTAAATTTTCACATAAAGTAGATTTAGTTGTGTAAGAAATATATGGGGCAACAAACTGGTTCCTTAGCCAACACAAGGAAAGCACCAGTACACGACCAACAAAAAGGCAATTATGTCAATACACAAGAAATGGCAATGACTGGGGGGAAGCCAATTAGCCAATGAATGTTTTAACCGAGATTCAAACCAGGGACCTGGAGTGCTAACTACTGGGCCACTATGCTGCCCCAACTGGGACAACACACACAGGGCAACAAACAAGCAAACGTGGCAATTCATAGATGTTAAAAAAAGTAAGGCAATATTCATTTGCTCAGTAGTTAAAAGGGAACAAAGACTACACCACCCACAAGTGATTCTTACATTTCAGATGACACTTCTAAGGTCACCAATATATTCACAAGCTGGAACACAACCCTACATTAGCTGTTTGCCTAGCTTTCTGGCAAATATTTAGAACAGGTCCAATATCAATAGTACCGCAGCCCTGGATATTTACTGTACTTAGTCACAAACAAAAGTTGTGGGACTTTAATGGTATAATATATATATATTTATAAAAAATTCCTCAATGCTACAACCATACAAATATGCAGATAAAAACAGCCACTCTGTTGTTCATAATAAAAAACATTTTCTTTGATCACAGTTGCTGGTAACAATCCCTTAAGTGTGTGATTTCTTCGTGTTTCGCAAAAAAGTGCTTCTTCAGGGGACATACAATTATCTAGCCTATACCATTCATTTGTACTGAAAACCACTATAATCTACATAAATTCCAGTACTGAACAATCATGATTTATTGAAAATCATGCAAATTCATATGAGTTATCAAACTCAATCCCAGATTGCAGGAAACATTAGTGCCTTATAAAGGAGGGTACATAAAACCTAAATGTAATGAAACCAGAATATAACCCCAGCAATAAAAGATATATATGCATATTTGTATTGTTGTATCAATAAAGCACGGTTAATGTACTTTTAAATTCCCATAACATTTGTTTGTGAATAAGTGAACTTTCTTGCAAATAATTATTTACAGTCATAGGCCCCGATTTATGAAAGCTCTCCAAGGCTGGAGAGAATACACTTTCATCAGTGAAGCTGGGTGATCCAGCAAACCTGGAATGGATCTGGTCCAGGACTCAAAATGTTTGCTAGCAAATAGAAATTCCATGTTTTCTGGATCACCCAGTTTCACTTCTGAAAGTGTTTTCTCCCCAGCCTTGGAGAGCTTTCATAAATCAGGCCCAATATCTCTTTAATTTGCCATTAGACGTTTTAATGATAGATTGTCACCCTTGACTAGTGCAGGCTTATCTCTGCAGAAGTTGCAAAATAGTAAAACCCATAATACAGACATTAGAATTAATTAGATGTCAACATTGTGTTGATTTCTATAGCCCTAATGGTTAACTTTCTAAAAGAAAGTGGCATAAAGTCCTCATACCTTTTGTTTATTTCAGTGTTTTTCAACCGCTGTTCCGCGGCACACTAGTGTGCCTTGAGAGATCTTCGGGTGTACCGTGGGAAATTATCCAATTTCAGTTAATTGGTCCCAAAATTTTTTGGTGGTGTTCCGTGGGATTTTTCTAATTGTAAAATATGTGCCGCGACTAAGAAAGGTTGGGAAACACTGGTTTATTTAACCAGGTATTTTCCAAATGGAGAAGTCCCACCAGGCAGAAATAACAAGTTTGAGGCTGTATGTCTCCTAGGAGCCCTTGCCCTACAAGGTATTATAAACTACTTGTGCTTTTCTACTCCAATTCCCCCTACAACCTACACACACCATAGGAGACTTTGAACAGCATCTCTAATAGACAGGTGGCTTACAGGTATGGCGGGAGCATGTGTCTTCCATATAACACTGCTGAGGCCTGAGCAGCCAAACTTCAGGCTTGAACACTGTCAATTTGGAAATTGACAAAATAAAGCTATATGAGCTCCAGCACTGTGACATACATGTAATGGGGGCAGTTAGAAGGTGAAGAAGGAGCATAAATTAGTGAGTATACCAATCTGGGGCAGTAATGGGCTATCAAAAAATACTCTCACCCTACCGTCAAAGTGACTGCGTCTATTTATTGTTTCCCTGTGGGATAATGTGTATTCTATAAATTTTAAGATTGTAATATTATTCTGATTGAGTGTTCAGCACTGCACATGTACAATAGTATTATGGTCTAATACCATAAAGTTCAAGCATCAGAAAAACTTGGGTCACAAAGAGGTCAAAAGACAGTCAGATTGCCAATTTGTTAGAATATCTCTGTATTTGCAATTTTTCCATTTGTAAATGGGAACAAATCATTCAATGTCCATGGATCATATCTGTTTATTGGCCAGGTCAGGCAGAGGATAATTGCATGTCTCTTACTTCCAACAAGGACAGAAAGATCTTGGGCTGTAATATGGTACATATAACCCACATTGTTGACATGTCAGGGCAATTTATGCCTCTTCTCATCAGCCAGGATAAAAAGGGGCTTTATATGCTTTAGAAAGACAATATTTTAAATTATTGAATTCTGCATAATAGCTGAAATACCAGCATCCCATTCAAAAAGTATTAAGCTGTATGACAAACAAACAAATATATTTCCATTATTTTTCACACAAATCCAATTATAGAAGAGAATTGGAAATCACTTAAAAGATAATCAAATTAGTAGAATCACTAAAAGAAGAAATGTTCTCACAAAGCTTAAACATCAACAATGACCAGAGTAATTATAGTGAGGGATATTATCCATGCTGATTGTTCTAGAAGAAAAATTAAAGAAATGCAGTTAAAGAACTAATCGGTAATATTAGCTGTTACATATTGTAACTGTTGTGGATAGGATATTTGTCTGTAAATGTGAATAGAAACGCAATCAAGTCAGGTCATAACTTCAGTACACAATCTCCTATGTGAAATAATGAAGTGCATAGCGTATTATATATTGTCTAGATAATTTGGTCGATAAAATGAGACATTTGTTTTAATAGGTACTCTGCTCCCAACATGATGCAGTTTTCTTTCCATCCAGCTGTTCTCACCAGCTGTTACTTTCCTTATGTAAACTATTGCAGAATGGGAATACATTTCTTTATGGAAGCCTGTAAACTCTTGGGTGTAAAGTTTGCTATACTTAAGGGGAGACCCAAGCTGGTCAACTATCAATCAATCAATGGCAAAAACAGTTCTGCTGGAATATACAGGTACTGCATATATGATATTTACCTGTGGATTCAGCAGTAAAATAAAAAATTAAAGCAGAAATAAACCCATAAAACACAAATAGTTACCAGGAAGTAAACTTTTTGGGTTGAAAAGACATGCAAAATATCTTGCAAATATTGTGTAGATTCAGCTCTATATGTGGCACTGCACATATGGAGTCAGATGCCAGACCCCTGGAGTTACAAAATCAGTAGCCATTCAATGGCTGAAGTGGATCAGCATAGACCAAGAAATGGTCACCATACAGTCCATGAGAAAGATGGCAGGGATGCAGCCTCATTGCTGGAGACACTACAAAAAGCAAGTGTGTAATCAGCAATAGTTCACCCTTTCCCCTGCATATACATCTAGTTTTTCAAGTGTCACAGCATCATCAAGTGTAGTAGTACTCTATATCCTCGCTGCTTGGTAATGCCAACCCAGATAGTGGGTCCATGACAGTCTTCATTTACCACCATTCACCCTGGAAATATTGGAGTATTTAGTTACAAAAAGGTTTTTAACTAAATTCCCTTAATTTTTTGCAGTAAAAATTGATATTTGATGTTAATATTCCAGAAGGGAGAACGTCTGAACTTCTTTTTTATTTCTAATCTATAAAAATGGGCACAATATTCTTGAATCTCATCAGTTTAACAGACTACATTAGTCATGTTCACTTCTTACAGCAAACATTTCACATTTAGGTATAATAATCTCTATTTAATAGGAGTTTTGTAAAAATAGCCAACTGTGATGAAGATCTTAGTCACTAGATTAAGTCTGAACTCCAACCAAGCAGCTAAATAGACAATTTTCAAAAATGTATATGAGAATTATTTTACTTACAAGAAAGATTTGTAATTCCATTCAGCATCTTTTGTGTGTAAGTCATGTTCACCAGACAGCACAGCCAAACCCCCCATCTCCAAGTTGCATGGCATGGCCAAAAGCATTACATATTACACATGTCAAGCATCTGATTAGACAATGAATGAGTAGCAGTGCACCGATTATTGCTCTGCTCACTTTATTCTCCTTTCTGCGTATTTTACTGTCACTTCATGTCAGTGATGTTTTTAATGTATGCCCGCAGTTTGGTTTTATCCTTTTAAATAGGATTTATTGGGTATCCATTACTGTAAGCTGTTTAGACTCACTATTTCCCCAATGACATTTACTATTGCAAACAAGTCTCCTGTCTATCTCAGCTTCTTAGCATTAAATCTCATAGAAACCTCAAACTCAGGAGAAATGGGTTTAATTGTTTTTTATAGGTCGGTTGATTTTGTCTGCTATTTGGTGGGTTTCTGTTGTAAATGCTGTTTGGATTTCTAAATCTCAGACATCTATAATCACAATTACAGGGCATGATATGTAGCCGCCGTACCGTATGTTACTTGCAGATGACAGTACAAATGTATTGTTCAAACATGTTTCCTGATATTGAGTAAAACACTAGGATATGCACTCACCAGCCTTGTTATTAGTTATTGTGAGCTTGAATCTCCTTTTGCCTTCAGAACTGATATATTTCTCTGGGAACATTTCACAGGGATTTTGGTCCATATTGACATAATAACATCATGCAGTTACTGCAGATTAGTCAGCTGCACATCGGTCAAGTAAATATCCCATTCCACCCCTTCCCAAAGGTTCTCTGTTAAAATGATATCTGGTGACTGCGGCGGCGATTTGAGTACATTCAACACATTGTCATATTCAAGAAACCAGTTTGAGATGATTTAAGGTTTGTGACATGGCACATTATTCTGCTGGAATTACCCATCAGTGTGGTCCTAAAGGGATGATTCCCAGCAACAATACTAGGGTAGGCTGTTTCTCAGTTGGTACTAAAGGGCCAAGGTGTGCCTAGACAATATCCCCCACAGCATTACACCCCAGCCTGAACCATTCATACATTCATGCCACATTCTGTGTCCACCATCCAAAGCCGAAATTGAGACTTATCAGACCAGGCAATGTATATCCAATGTGAACCTCAGCAAATTGTCTTGACATTGTCTACGTGTCTAAATGCATTGAGTTGCTGCCACTTGACGAGTAGATATTTGTACATGGTGCAGGTGCACCTAATAAAGTAGCTGTTGAGTGTACATATTTATAAATAGACCCTATTGAGTTAAATCTGAGCTTCAGGCAAACAGCTGAATTTACACAGGAAACACAAAAAGGCTGCAATGCTACCAGCCAAAGTGCAAAAAAACAAAAACTTTATATTGCTGTTAAAACATACATTTGTGTCTAATTAAAGGTAAGAAATAATTGCTCACACGCTAAAAGTGAACTCTCATATGTGACTATGTATTTTTTCATTTTTCATAGTTGACTGCGGTGGCCCTATGGAATTAATGGAAACCAATGGAACCTTCAGTTCTCCTTTGTACCCTCAAAACTACCCAAACCGTGCTTCATGTAAGTTGTACTTTTTTCTGATATTTTTAACCTTTACATTTAAATTCCAAATATATCATATCAGATTAACCTTAAGGAAAACTGCATTAGTCATTTTTTTAAATTAGGTTTTTAGAAGAAATTGTAAAATAAAGTAATTATGTTAACCATATCTGGATGTGATACCCCAAGGATGTTAACGAGACAAATAAATCTTAATTATCTTTATGAAATATTCCCTATTCCTATAATATACTTTACTCCGTCTTTTCATAAGAGCTCACCAGAGCCTTATAAATACATCAAGAGAGGCTTCTGCTGTGTTGAATTAATTATTATACATATCAAAAGAAGAGAAAGCTAGTTTTACAGCCACACACTATGTGAAAGATTTACTATGGATATTTAAAGAAGGAAACGGTGAAAGGTACGCTTTCTGTGCTTTATGTAAATAGAGCAAAAGTGAATGTGGGTAATTTTTTATTGAAGGGACATCATGAGCTAAACATATAGAAAGATATAGATAGAAAGATATGGACATTTTAATTTGGCAGCTGTTACTGTTTTTATAATGTGTATTAGTTACATATAGATCTCAAAGCTCAGTTCTAGTTTTTACTTATAAATATATACTTATACTATATACTTACTTAAAAATTGTGGCCAATCCAAAAAAAAATAGCTTTCTCTACCATGCTTATTCTCTCAGTGGCAGACTCTCTGCTCAAAAATCAATTGCCAGTGTCTTTCCAGGTAGACACCTACCACGCTTTCTATGAGCACAAGCCACAAAGGACATACCTGAAAGAGAATACTAGTCTTCAGGCCAGTCAAGTAATACAGTCAAGTTTCTCCACCTATTTTTTCGTGTTCACTGCTACACATATTTGAAAAGAAATAATAATATTATAAAATATAATCCACCTGTCCCTGCAACTGTGACTATAGAAGGTTGTTAATGGCCTAAAATGAAAAGTCTGTGAACAGCTGACCATCACACCAACTATATACTAAAGAGTTTGTGGACAGTTTTCTTGTACTTCATGAACTCCATGTTAAAGTATTAGGTAAAAACAACAATATTTAAAACCCAATCCACCTATCCAAAGCTCAAGAGGAATTATGCTAATATCAGAAGAAACTATGTTTGATTAAAGAGAAACTAGCCTAAGAACATTGGATCCCTTGAGAAAAATATCCTAAGAACATTGAGTCAGAAGACAAAAGCTTATAATGTTCATCCAACTGAATTTCTGCTTAAAGCGGAATATACCTAAAAACTAAAAAAAAAAAATTACACTTACCTTTAATCCAACAGGTCCCTTGATCACGCTGGTCCTTTCCACAATCCGGTCCTGCGTTGTCCAGGAATTCCTCCTTGTCCCGGCAAAGTGTCGGGCACCACCATCTTCCCTCTTCTTCAGTCTTCTTTCTCCGTCACCCGATTTCACATTGCGCACGTGCGGGATCAGGTGATGTAGCTCCTGTGAAGGGGTAAAAAGGAGAGCCAATCTCACTGCACATGCGTGAGATTGACATCTCTTTCCACTAGGAAGAAAAAATGCCCCTTCTGAGTATGCTCGTTATTGGGCCTGCGCAGAAGGAGCAGCCAGAACCTCCTGAGACATAGGTATCCCGGGAGGCTCTGGGCTCCCATTAAAGGGACGGTGTTGCACCTTTTGTTTTTAAACCCCTGTAAACGGTAAACCCGAATGTGGCTCAGAGTAAAATAAAAATATGCTGAAAGTGGTATCCCCGGGCCCACACTTCCTCCAATCTTCTCCCGGCGAGTGCGCTGATGTTCCCCGGGAGTTCCCAATGTCATTGGTGCATACGAAGGAGTGCGGCGGGAAATTCAAAATATTTTGTATTAAATACAATACAGTTATATTACTGTACAGTTATTATTATATAGTTATATTTATATAAACTATATTATATTTTTATGCACCCATGTTTTAACAGATTTTTGTGTTTTCTTATTTAAAGTTTATTAATAACTTTAATAAATATTGGACCTATTTTGGTGAGTTATGCCCAAGAATTATAGGCCTACAATGTAAAATAAATTTCCATACAAAACAATGTACCGCTTTTTGCAAAAAAATACTGACATAATTAGGCCCCCAGGGAGCTTAAAAAAGGGTGTTGCACTTAAAAAACAACATTTTTACCTTACATAGAAGGGTTGTCTACCCTTCTATGTAACGTAAAAATGTTGAGTTTAGGTACACTTTAAGTTTGTGGAAATAGTGAACATCTTGAATAGCACAAGTTCAACTGAGATCAAACCTCATTTCCGGTCTTTGTATGCTCAACCATTACCAATATTTATAAGCTCAGGTTTAGCTTTTACGTCTGCAATACTTACTCCCTGACACTGTCTAACACAGGTCCAGTGCCAGCCTCCTTCTAGGATCAAGGATACACGTTCAAGGGTGTATTATCAAGCCATAGGAGATTATAAGTCTTTGGACCAGTCCTATGATACTACAGGGTTCCTGTTTTATCTTTTTCATTTTGACATATCAGTTACAGGTCTCTGTGATGATCCCCTGAGATACAAATTCTGCTTGCAGACTATCCTCAGACTTCCCGGTTAAATACCCAGGATTGAGTTTTAAATACTTGTATAGTTTAAATAAAATGTATTTTATTTTGTAATAGAAACAATAAACATAAAATAATTTAATGCTTAATTGAAATTTAAATCACAAAGTAGGTTCCTGTAGGAAGTAAAGTTAAAAAAAATTGAAATACATCACAAAACTCTTTAAGTGGTAAAATACTGAAATATATCTTTCTGTGCAGCAGCTGCGTACTGAATCACATAATTACAAAACAGACTTCTGGTAATACATTTTACAGACCAGCATGAGAAAAGATACTTTGGGAAAGCTAATTAAATCATATCCATGGCTCTCCGATTCTATCAAATATCTTTATATTTTGTCCCAGGAATGCCATTAAGCATTCCATCAATATGAACTAATTTATTCCTTACTTTAATGAATTTCCTGGGTGAAATAATGTGTTGTCTTCAGGTTGCAGAAATACAACATGGTACTGCCATTATTTAAAGCATTGGTAGTCAGACCAAGGTTCTTTTTATTATTTTTTTCTGTTTTCTGTTGCCGAATGTTTCCTGAAGGTTTAGCTAGAAATAAAAGAACATAGCTTAGATGCTAACATCAATTATCTTTTCATCAGCACTGACAGGCCTTCAGTGGCAGGATTCTATAGACGGGCTTGACAGCACAGAAAGTGTGGAATATATCTTGACATTGCTTAAATCACCCTAAAAAATGTACATATTGCTCCAGCTTTGTAGATAAATTCATGTCTAGAGTGAATAAAAGAGATGTTCCATCTTTGTGACAACATTGTGTAGCAGGACAGCATAATGATAAACCTTATTAATTGCATTAATGTGTGAGAATTTCTTATGTACAGCTTGCAAAAGTGAACATGGTAGGTTGTCCATTGCCTGAAAATAAAAATTTGAGAACAGCAGACTATTGCACCATCTGTATCCTAAATATATGGGTTCTTGTGATTCCTTTGAAGGGTACTGGTAATGTCTGAGTATGCAAAAACTTGAGGTTCTTCTTCTCTCCATTGTTCTTTCCTATTTTTTTAATAAATTAATGTTTATAGGTTAGTGTCGCTTTTTTGGGAATGTTTTTAGGAAAATGTGGCATCCAGCACTGCTTATATTGCACATAAAAAAAAGTTTTGAAAAAAAAGTTTTCACTACAACCTAAACCTAACTTGGCTCTATTTTTAGGTATTGTTTAAGAGGGGTGTCCACCAGCTCTTGGGCATATAGCTGATGTGATGGACAGGTGTTCACAAAGTTTTCATTTTAAGCCATGAATATTCTTCCAAGGTCACAGTTGCAAGGATAGTTGAATTAGGTCCTGTATATCATTGTTTTTACTTATTACTTCTAATTGGAGTTCATGAGGGGTGTCCACAAACTCTTGGGTAAATTTATGGTGCGATGGTCAGGTGTCTTTCAATTTAATGCCATGGACAACCTTCCATTGTCACAGTTGCAGGTGGATTGGGTTTTACATAACATCATTTTCATTTATTCTTTTGCTTGTTGGTCATTTCATTTACATATAAAGTTTTCATTTAGTGTGTGTACACTTAAAGTTTTCCTACATTATGTTAAAATCAGTCTTATATGGCCATGGCTAATTTCTTATTGGAAAACCGTGGCTTTATGTATTAGCACCCCGAGCCAGAAGACCTTCTTTTACTCCTACGAGGCCTACCTCATAGTTCTTGCCTTCCTTGTCAGAGATCAGGATGTTATTTTCATCCACACACATTAGAATTGATTTGTCTTTTTGACTTGTATTTTTTTTTTCATGCTATGAATAATTCAAAGTTGGAAGATTTCCTGAATTAACTGTATCAGTCAGATGTGTTTTTACCCTCAGAAAATGCTTTAGGCATTTTGCACGTTGTACTGCTTGGCATTTTAATTCAGACTAGATTTTGCTTACAAAATATATTTCTAGCAGTTTTTCTGTTGGTTGGCTTTTGGAACCTCCAGGCAAAGGTGCAATCTCTGTGCTATAGCACCTGCTAGGCATGCCTCAATAATCACACTTGTTGTAAAATCTGCTAAGGGGAAATCAGAATAGTTTTTGTTTCATACCTGTTTTTATCCAGCTTGTATACACTTTTAAGTTATTTGTATAAAATATCAGAATACTTGGAGATTCAATATTACAGCTTCGCAGATAGTTCTAGATTTACTAAAAAAGAAAAGCCTAGCATTAGTTTTGTTCTTGATCCTTACTGCAGATAAAAAACCTGGGAGAGTTTTCCCAAGTTTTAAACAGGTGGCATATTTTTGTTTCTGGAAAGAATCTTTCATGATCATTGTGGAAGTAGAATGGACTGTGCACAGTGCTTTTCACTATGGAGAGGGGAGAATGAGCTGTGGCATCCTACTGTGTCCCTAATTCATAGAAATAGCAGCAGTTGTATCAAGTTAGTCCTTTTTTTATCTTGAGGCTTAAAGCTATTGTACATTATGCAAAGAGTTCAATAGATTAGCTGTCAAATTAAAATAAATATGATCTATCGATAGGAACTTTGATTGGAAAAGGCCACTTTGTGCCCAATCTAGTGTAGCTCCCCTCAGCTCAAACAGGCCAATATGGGGGTGAAGGGAGCATTACCTAATGTCCAGTAAGGCTCCACTGGGTTTTTTGAACAGCAAAAGGTGGATCCATTGACTGTTGGTTGTTAGGAGTACTCTTTTTTACTGCTATATAGTAACCTGTAGGCAGGGGCAAAGTTAAGTAATGCAAGGGAAATTATTGATATGATATAGGGCAGCATGGTGACTCAGTGGTTAGCACTCTACCCTTTGCAGAACTGGGTCCCAGGTTCGAATCTTTTCCAGGACACTATCAGCATGGAGTTTGCAGGTTCTCCCCATATACCTCCGGATATTCTGGTTTCATCCCACATTCTAAAAACAAGCTGTAAATTAATTGGTTTCCCCCAAAATTGACCTTAGACTGTATTAAAGACATATGACTATGGTAGGGACATTAGATTGTAAGCTCCCTTGAGGGACAGGTAGTGACATAACTATGTACAGCGCTGAGTAATATGTAGGTGTCATATAAATACTGTGTAATAATAATAATGGACCTATCAATACTTTACTTGTTACACTGATCAGTGTATGGCCAGACTTAATTTGATATTCTGCAATATATAATAAAACACAGACAATTCATAGCATACTAGTAAAATGTTTATGCTTAGATGGCTTTGTTGCCCTGCAGTGATCGCCAACTTACTGCATGTAGTGAATTACAAATATTATTATGCAACATTTTATTTACCAACATAGCAAAATATAATTCTAAAGGCTAAATGCAGAGTGTCAATAGGCTGCAGTAAAGGGTCATATTTTATTTTAACTTCATTTTATGAAGTTCATTTTATTTTCATTACATAAGCAACCCAAAACTTCTGTCAGTGGTGGTAGGTTTTCATTTGTGTACCTAATATTTAAATAATTATTTAACACTAAAGTGGTCAGACAGTGCGTTTTTTTTTAAGCACTGACAGTGCAATTTTATTTTCCCTTGTTTGCCTTCTCTTCTTTCTTTCAAGCTTTGATGTTTTTTTACTTTTTCTTACTCTAGGTATATGGTATCTGAACGCAGCTGCGGGAGACAATATCCAACTGCATTTTGAAGTGTTTGATCTGGAGAACATATATGATGTTGTCGAAGTTCGAGATGGCAAAGGATCAGATTCATTGTTGTTGGGCAAGTATCTATTCTGCTGTAAGATGCTGCTTTCAAAAGTTTTGTTGTGTACAGTAGATTTTGTGTGAGTGCCATAAATTATTGCAAGGTAACAGTTAGCTGCTATCTCCCGCTGTCACTAAGGAAGAGCTGAGACAAACCACCAGACGCCCAAGTGCGGAATTTGCGGCTGAACTTCAACTCATAAAAAGCAGGTCACAAAGTTCACAGCTCCTCTGATGCGCTAGGTCTTCAGAAAAGGCATGCTGGTAAATTATCATGCAGAAGATGTGAGAGTTCCCAGCAACAGAATGATGATGTAGTGCATGTTAGCACTGCAAAATATTATCATCAGAAAAAGTACTGTATGTGTTTTGTTCATTCCGTTAACCCAGTAAATATCAGGGGTAAACACAGAAACAATTTTGACAATTTCCTTTTAAAATGTATTGGTGTTATTGAAGTGCATCACGTCATGAAGTGCATTGGTTTTCATTTTCAGACTATTATTCTTTTATTATCACCCGGTGATCCCATCCAAAAGGCAATTTCCAGAATTGCAAAATTTGTCTATTTCACCAAGGTGAATTAATACCTTGTAAAGGATATTTCACTAAGCTTAGTGAATATGATTTAATTTGCAAAGAACATCTAATCACATTCAAAGAAATTTAACTTTTCCTTGCACATGGTTGGATGGTTGGAGCCAACACAGGTACATCTCACTTGCTAGGCTAAGTGAAATATCCTTTGTAAAGGGAAATTTAACTTTGCTAAGTTTAGTTAGCCAAATCCAAATATTTCTTTAAAATATTGCTTGATGCTCCTGCCATGATCTTTCTTTACTTTCACCTCTTATAGAAACCTAATGCTCCGCCACCATCATTCCGCTGCTCTATCACAAACTCTCCCAAACGAGATTCTAATTAGCCATTCCCATGTTTCACCTTTTTCTCCACTCTTACCTTGCAAAAATGCATGCAGTGTATACAAAGACAGTGTGGCTGAGATAGGACTATTGTAGATGGCAGAAATAAGATACAAAAAAGAGTTAATAATAGACAATTATGATACACAATAATGTAGGGTTTCTGTTTTGGAGCATGGTCAGACTAGCAACATTTTGTTTCCCTGTGCTTGGGAGCAGTATAGACCTTCAATTTCAAGCTTTTTCAAGCAAGGATTGCAACTACTAAAAAATAAAATAATGGCTGGGACAGCTTCTGGATGCTGCATGTAGTGACCCAAAAAAATGGGTGGCAATGCTGCTTCCACCAACTGACTGCATACAAAGCAAAAAAAAACTGACCAAATCAGTACAATGTTAATCATTTTAGCAAGTGGTTTTGAGTGGTAAGATTTTGCAAAATGTTATTTATTTCAACAGCTTGGAGTGTTTTTGCAGTTTGAAGATTGCTAAATGTTCTGCTTTCATGAATGCCTAACCACTAACAAAGATAGCAACACTTGTCTTTATATAACTACCATTTAATAAAGTGTAGAGTTTCCTGCATTAGAGTATATCAACCTCTACAGCTGATCATTTACATTACAATAAAATATAGAATCTTTCTACAATCTCCAAAACAATGTAATATCCTATCTTGCAGCACAACTCAAAAAGGCGACAGATACTTTGTGACAGCTGCTTGCTGATTAAAGAGAACTCCCCAAACAATTTAAAAAAATGTAACTTATGTAAAAAATAAACAGTGCCCTTCAATACTTAATAGTTTCAAAGAATAAGATTCAATTTAGTCGTCTTGATAAAAGCTAAAACACATTAATGCACGTCATTTATATAAATCTTTAAGAAACATTTCATCATGAAGCACTTCATCTGAATGACTCTGTTACTCGATTAGAAAACTTAACAAAACTTTAAACTCTCTGAAATGAAAAGAATTGATACTTACTTGGCCTGCCACCCACATGCTAACAATGCCAATAAATCTTCTTTATCTGATAAATACAAAATTCTTTTTTACCTTTTTAAATATGCAAAAAAAGTCAGCAGTAAAGAACAAGCAAGAGGTAAAGCGGAACTAAAGTAAAAAAAAAATCCCACCTACCTTTAATTCTATGATCCCCTGATCCCACCGGAGATGTCCTCGATAGGGTCCATAATCCAACTTTGTCCCCACGCAGAGGAAGCACCAAGTGCTGCCATCTTGATCTATCTTCTTTCTCACTGCACAGCCCAGCGATCGGGTGATAAAATATATATTTATATATATATATATATATATATATATATATATATATATATATATATATATATATATGTGTGTGTTTTTTTAATATGTATGTTCGTTGACCATATTTCTCTACAATTTTTGGTACACAGCAAGTCAGTTAATTTACTTTTTTACTAACCTATCTGACTTGACATTGGATATGATAGTGGGTGAATAGGGCAACTTTCAAGGCTTAATTCTAGCTTGCTAGCACATGATGATATATATCTTTTGTACCAGTTTAGAGTGCTAATTGAATGTTTCTAACATGTACTTGTCAGTAGAAACATGAAAGTAGCATCCGGTAAGGCCTTGATCATTGCTATAGGGTCAGGTCGGCTCTAACTATGAATTTTGTTCTATAATCAGCTGCCTGTGCTATGTTGTAAGATTCAAAGGGAAGGCAAACCCTAATAATCTTCCACTGTAACTGCATTTATTGTGAAGCTTTCATTAAATGTCAGGTTGACTCAGATTTGATGCGTCTGTGCATTAGCACATAATCGTACGCCATGATTAAGTGTTTTTGCCTGAAACAAGTCTGACTTTTCTAGCTTTGACATTTGATGAGCGTTTACAATAAACACAGTTGTAGCAAAAGATTGTGCAGCTTTACCTTTTTTCAAGATATTGCTTTGAGGAAGCCTGGACTGTAGCAGATGCATTTTCTGTGTTGTATGTGCGGCTTTAAGATATCAGAACTGAATGGTATAATCCAGTTCAGTTTATAGAACATTCTTCTTGATTTAACCAAATGAACATTCAGTTTAAATCAACTAAGCATACTCAGGGTACTTTAAAGGAAAAAGGTGTGCAAAGTCTTGCAGTATCAATTCTGGAGTAAAAAGTATGTCCCTTACCAGGGAAGGATCTGTGCTTTCTGTCTGAAAGCAGTGGTCTCTCTGCAGAGGACATGCATGGCCCTCCTCCTTAAAGTGAACTAAATTTGTGCGGCTCACCTTTTCACATTCCAGCACGTTACCACCATTTTGCTTCTTTTCTTTCTCTTTCAAACAATCTTAAGCCACCTTCATTGGCTGTGCTGGGATGATGTAACTTCATTCTAATTTTCCCTGGCAACCAAAAATTGACGATGCGCATGAGCAGCTCAGCTTTCATGCCAGAAACCTGAAGCAATGAGGCAGGTAAGACACATTATTGCAGAAAGGAAATCACTTGTCCTTTACTGTAATATGGGCCTGGTTTATTATAGCTGGAGAGAATACACTCTCATCAGTGAACCTGGGTGACACAGCAAACCTGTTTGAAAGCAAATGTTTTGAATCCTGGAGCAAATATTTTCCAGGGTTGCTGGATCACCCAGCTTCACCAATGAAAGTAAATCCTCTCCAGCCTTGGAGAGCTTTAATAGGCCATATATTAGAGGACTCTATATGCTGGTAAAACGTGCAATAAAAAAATGAGGGCCAACAACAACCTCTCACTGTCCACCACCTGGATTTGCTGAGCTGTACCTTATACCTGTCATTACCTGCTCAGCAAATCCAGACAATGAACGATAACAAATGCTCATGACAGCTTGGGAGAGCTAGTGCATTTAATAATGAATCTTGCCCTAGGTACTGAATCCAATCACTGAATTTTGGTGATGTTTGGCTTTATTTGCTTGAGGTTAAATGACTGATGTTCCATTAAAATTTGACAAATGCTCATCTGTTCTGGCATTGAGGATCACTAAATGACACTCGGAACAGTTGTACTAATGCTTGAAACAACCAAACAACCGTTTCTGACAACAAAAATCTAGCATATATATAAAGCTTTAGTCACATTCAACTAGAATTATTCTGTTTTGGTGAATTATTGGCCCTTAGGGCATTTTTAAAGCAACCGCATGAGCAGCTCAGCTTTGATGCCAGAAACCTGAAGCAATGAGGCAGGTAAGACACATTATTGTGGAAGGAAAATCACCTGTTCCTTACTGTAGTAATGGGCCTGATTTATTATAGCTGGAGAAAATACACTCTCATCAGTGAACCTGGGTGACACAGCAAACCTGTTTGCAAGCAAATGTTTTGAATCCTAGGCCAAATTTTTTCCAGGGTGTGCTGGATCACCTGGCTTCACTGATGAAAGTGTATCTTCTCCAGCCTTGGAGAGCTTTAATAAATCAGGCTCAATTACCTGCCTGATCATGCAAACTTAAAGGTGAAACTTTAGTTCCAGCTTTGGCTCAGCAAGAGGTGTTTTAAACTTCTGCAGAGGGACTTCTGCTTCCATACAGACACAAAGGCCCCTTTTTGCAGAATGCTGGTAGAGCACAGGCTTTTAGATTTACACTGAGCCCTCTTTCTAATGAAAATTCTGCAGCTACAATGAATTAAGCTGATTTATTCTAAGTTTACTTGGGTTTTCAATGACATTCTAACATATGTGCTATCAATAGCAACAAACAAAATTAATCTTTCACTGTCCAGTCAAAAAGCTGCAAAGATAGGGCTTTATTGTATTCCTTCTACATCTTAAAACTGCAACAGAAAATTTGGTGCCATCCACTTGGTTGACCTGTGAAAGGTGGATGTGTAAGAATTTCCAAATCTTAAAAATCCAAACTGTATTCACAGTTTATCTGTATATTCACCACTTAAATTAGTCTTTTACTGGTAAAGACTGCAGTCATAGATATATGGGAAGTCAGAATGATATGCCAGGAATGCTTTTTACATGCAATCTACAACCAACAAAAGCATTTGTGTGAACATTTCAGTTTATCTTCATAGGAATTATATGTTTTTTTCTTTTTTTATTTAGCTGTTTATACAGGAATGAATCCATTGCCTGATGTCTTCTCCACAACCAATCAGATGACAGTGTATTTCACAACAGATTCAACTACAACATCAAGAGGATTTCTAGCCAACTTTACCAGTGGTTACCGTCTTGGCATGCCAGGTTGGTATTTTATTTAGCTCTTTCTATCTTGTACACGTACTATTAATTATACATTTAAAAGAAAACCAAACTCATGACAAATATAAATAGGAAACTTACACATTAGCAAACTACTTTTATTTTAAATGTGGGCTTGTGATGTTCCTGCGTTGAAGATAAAAACTGAAGTACCGCCATTTATCATAAGTCCCACTCTGAACTAAAACAATGAAGTTGAAAATAGAGAAAAGGTATTTCCGTGGATCAGAACCTTGCGAATGGTATACGGGAAGTGCATTACGTAAACATCCTGCTAAGTGGATTTTAAGCACTGTGCTTGACTTTTTTAAAGAAAGGTCAGCAGCTATTCTTCATTTATTTATTATTTTATTACATTGTATTTTTTTTCTTTGTATTTATATAAAGAAGAGAAGAAGCAAATTTAGAATAATAACTCTTAGTAGCAACAGAAGGCTTCAATTTAATACAGCTACATAGAACATTGACGTATACGATCTGTGAAACAGTTTTCTATCTTAGATTGAAAAAGAAAGAGAAGTTCCATTAAGAAATTATTTCTATTGCAGTGCTTGTAACAAAAAAAACAGTCAATCTAAAGCACAAGGAATAAAAGCCTAAATTGTGTTCCGTACAGAAACACATGACTTTCTATCATTCCAGTAACTGCGGACATATGATTCATTATACCCATTTTATTTTACTCAGACAGGATTTGTATTACATAGTAGTTACATAGCTGGTCAGGTTGAAAAAATACCATCAAGTACAACCACTAAGAAAATAAACATACTAGAAACTTGCATATAGCAGATAGGAAATATAGCATAACATCTTGATTATAGGAGTATAGTAACATTTTAGTTATGTATCTAAAACAAAAGCAAACAGAAAAAATGTATTTGGATCTTATACTAGCAACTATTCAATAATAGGACAGTGGAGGCGATTTATTAAAGGAATATAGGTTGTTCATTGACAAAGGTAAATTGTCAACTTGCATCAAATAATTCATTTAGCTTAGAAAATTTGGCGATAGTTTACTTTGCAAAGAATTCCCACCAATGGGCTTGATTTATTAAAGCTCTCCAAGACTGGAGAGGATACACTTTCATCTATGAAGCTGGGTAATCCAGCAAACTTGGAATAGATCTGGTCCAGGATTGAAAACATTTGCTAACAAATAGCAAATGCCTTTTAAGAAATCCATTGCAGGTTTGCTGGATCACCCAGCTTCACTGATGAATGTGTATCCTCTCCACTCTTGGAGCTTTAATAAATGGAATGGTTTAGGTCGGCAGAGCTTCATCTCTAAGCTAAGTGAAATATCCTTTTAAGGGGATCTATCCTTCTAAGTGAACAGCCTAAATCTCATCAGTAAATCAACCATGAAATGTTATTATGTTTGTGAAAGATCTCAGTTATCTAGGTATTGGTATACTCAAGTAGTAACTGAGCTCCATGTACATGATTAGTGTCAGTCAAATTTGCCTCTGTGTGGTTCGTTGACAGTTCACAGGTATTGATTCCAATGTTTAAGTTAAGTAGTTCAAATCCCATTGTTTATGGGGTAAAAACATCTGTTTCATAGACTATATGTGGTCATATATTAGAGGAACCTATGTGTTGGTAGAAAGTGGAATAAAAAAATGGGGGCCAACAACAACCTCTCACTGTCCACCACCTGGATTTGTTGAGCTGTACCTTATACCTGTCGTTACCTGCTCAGCAAATCCAGACAATGAACAATAATAAATGCCCATAACAGCTTGGGAGAGCCAGTGCATTTATTAATGAATCCTGCCCTAGGTACTGTCACTGTCCTGTCAATCCAATCACTGAATTTTGGCAATGTTTGGCTTTATTTGCTTGAGGCTAAATGACTGGTGTTACAGTAACGTTTGACAAATACCCAAAGCCGAGCACAAGCTACATAAATCAGTTTTGTCGTTAAGATTGATATCATGAGACAGAAGCACGAAAGAGTAGTGCACAGACAGTGCTGTTCTGGTCTACAGATAGAGGAGGGGGGATTGAGCAGGAGGCACTTCGTTGTGTCTTCGCAATAGAAAATAATAGGGGATGTTAGCTGTTAATTGTTAGTGATCTGGCAATGGGGATCACTAAATGACACTCGGGACAGTTGTACTAATGCTTGAAACAACCATTTCTGACAACAAAAATCTAGCATATATATAACGATTTAGTCACATTCAACAGGAATTATTCTGTTTTGGTGAATTAATGGCCCTTATGGCATTTATAAAGATAAAAAAAGGTATGGCTCAAGGTAAATGTGTTGCTCCATTATCAGAAAGACCAAGTACAACTGCTCAACCAGCTAGAAAAATGGAAAAACCCAGGCTGGACTTATGGCATTTGGCACCTATCCAAAAATATGTCCAGGAGAAATATATGTATTTTGTTCAAGACTTAATTTCTCTCTCCTTCTTTCACTCTGGGCCTAGTTTATGAAAGCTCTCCAAGGCTGGAGAGGATACACTTTCATCAGTGACGCTGGGTGATCCAGCAAACCTGGAATGGATTTCTTAAAAGTCATTTGTTATTTGTTAGCAAATGTTTTTAGTCCTGGACCAGATCACCCAGCTTCACCAATGTATCTTTTCCAGCCTTGGAGAGCTCTAATAAATCAGGCCCATTGTCCATACTTTATCTATATGCCTAGAACACATATTTAGATTTTCAACATAGGACACCTGTGGTCCAGAAGAAATGGCTTGATCTAAGGTGACATTTTTCTGTCAATACATGGAAAGATTGAAATGTGTGAATTTTGCATTGCATTTATACAATTACTATATAAATATATATACATATATATATATATATATATGTATATAAAATATTTTTTTATATAGCTAAGAGTAAAAACCTAAAGCAAAAGTGAATTTACGCCTTTATAAACTGTAATGCAAATGCAATGTGTTTGAATATGCATAAATATGCTTTTAGCATTACAGAACAGCATTATCATAAAATGTAATAAATGAAAAGAAATGTACTGGGTCTAGACACCTATAGCACCTTCTGTTTTTAGGAGTAAGATCATGCTTCAGTGGGATTCTATTAAGCATATCATCATCTGGTATGATCACAATATTGGCAATACATTAATAAAACTGCACTGTGTCGTTTGATTTATGAAGTGGAACTTTGTTTATAACTAACAAAGATCAGCAATTACAGTCCCAACCAAGTCACCTTTCAAATTAAGTTAAACACTACAGCATTGAACAGCAATACAAGTTAATTGGCTGTGTGAAATGGACTGTTTCCAGTAGACAGTACTAGATAAATGGAAAGCAATAGAGCACAGTGTGTTGTTGTGTTAGTGAACTAAGTGATGCTGGTGGAGTTTTAAAAAAATTAGAGACGTACATGAAAATATGAAAAAAATAATTGATGAAAAACTCTAATGTGAACTTTCAAACTCTGAGTAATAATGTAATAATAATAGTTGAAAACAAAGGTAGACTTAATTACTTTTTATACAAACAAATAATGGTGTTCCCATTGAAATATACTAAATCATTTCTGAATGCTATTACTACTAACAAAATTAATGTTATCGTATAGTATTACATATTGTTCATGGTAATCATTTTGCATTTTGTAGTGCAATAGCAAATACCTTTTCAGAAATGTATATATGAAAAGATAAACAATATAGGGATTTGTAAGTTTTTTTGCAGACACACACAAAACATATTCAAACACACAATATATTTCATAATATAGTTAAAAATGTATTTAATTCCATGATGCTTTCATGTAGGATAGTAACACAAAAATCATTCAAATATATCACACCCCCAAACTGACTATAATGATATTCTGCAGAAACCTTGTTTTGCCATCCTTGAGTCTCTATGCATTTCACAGAACTTGTCTGCTTCATGAAAGAAGGGTGGTGTCACACTGGTAATCAGTTCTAATAAAAGGGGAAGCATGGAGTAAAGAGCGTCCCCACCTCTGTATTTATTGTGAACTCAATCCCAAAATTCTCATATGGCTAAACGTAAATGATACTCTTATATGTTTTATGAGCCTTAGATTTTTTTTTTTTTGTTAAACTAAAATAGTTTTTCACTTTAGCCTTTAAAGTCTATTTTATTTATATATGTATTTAAATATCAGACAAACATTATTCCTTTATGAAATATTTTCCCATACTGAAATATATGCAGCTGGTGAAACCTTCTATTATATATTATCATACTGAATTTCCTTGAATGCCTTAGGGAATCAGGAAGGAACTGTATCCCTTGTTGGGGTAAATTAAACCAGTGCTTTATAAGAGTTTTTTGCCTTTCTCTAGGCCAATTAAACATATAAGTTTCTATATGGAATATGCTGTTTTTTTAGTAAATGTATTTATTCTCCTCTCCTGGTTGAGCTCCATGGACTTGAATTTCTTCATCCTGACTAACTATGAATTATTTTATGGTTGCCAAATTGTGTAGAATAGATGTGATTAGCCCACCCTAAAAATAAAGAAAAGAAAAAAGAATAAGTTCTTACCTGTATAAAAACAGAAACAAAATTTCCAGCGTCTCTAATAGGGATGAGCGAGAATGCCTCTGACATTCTTGCGAAAATCTCCTCGTACTTCCCATGGGTCAGTGAAATTTCGGAAGATTAACAAAAGATAGAGGAAATCATTACAAGATGGGAATCCTCCTGTGTGCAATCCCCAGGCAAGCCCTCATTTAACCTCTAGTGCCCGGGGATTGCACACTGACAGTAGGAGTACCACGGCTGCATTCATGCAGGTTAAATGAGGGCTTGCCCTAATTTAACCTCTAGTGCCGGGGATCGCACACAGGAGGATTCCCACAGCTGCATTCATGAATGCAGCCGCAGTACTCCTCCTGTCAGTGTGAGTACCGCGGTTGTGCTCATCAATGAATGAAGTAGTGTGAATCATCACAGGATGATTCCCATGGCTGCATTTATTCATGATTAGCACAGAATCTCTATCCAAGAACACATACTACAGAGCTGCAAAAGCAATCAGGGGAGCTGAGCTGTCAGCTCTGCTCCCCTGATTGCTCTTGAAGGTCCCAAAAAATTCGATCTCAACGGCCGAATTTACACAGGCCATTCTGGCTTACATGTTTGGTAAACGAGAATGACCAGATTTGCCGCAAGATTGAATTTTAAAATCTTGCTCGCTCATCCCTAGTCTCTAACTTACCATGCCCAGCCTCTTGCCTTATACCTTTGACAAACAGCAGAAAAGCACCATGTGCCATGTATGTCATGTCGAAGACATCACCAGGTTTTGCTGCCATGTGGCAGCCATATAAAATAAGATATTAATCAGCTGTCTTAGAACAATAGGTCAGAATTGAACCATCCTAGTGGTTTTGGTTTCTGTCTGGGTTGCCTACCTTCCTGTACTGACTTTTTACACAGTAAGAAAGATCAGCTAAGCAAGTAATTATATTTATGAAATGGTCAACTGAGACATAAGCTGGTGCAAGGTTAGACTGTGTCTATACTTCAAACCACTACAAATCTCTATGGCCATAACTATGCCAAGACCAAAGCTAAGCAGTAATTCTTGGACACCACAATGGGATGGAGGGATAATTTGTGAATGTTTTATAATAAGTGCAGAACTATTTTAAAACATAATATATCCTTAGCCATCGCTATAAATGACGATAAGAGTCAAAAGAATAGAATGAAATTAAGTATTTCTGATGTTCATTTATGCACTGTGGTTGAAGTCATTTGCCTTTTCATGTCGAGGCATTTTTAATGTAGCAATCTACTCAGGCAGAAACAAATGTGTCCCTCCAGAGATATATTCTTTTCAAGAAGACATATTAGGTGTTGCATGACAATATATTTCCTTAATTTGTCCTCCTCTCTTATCTGAATTGCATTTACTTTGTTCAGCCAAAATATGCTTTTCTTTTGTGCTGTATCAGCTACTTTGTAGTTAATGTTGCTGAGAAAAGTCAAGCTTATTCTTTCTGCTTCATATATCATCAACAACGGTGGCTGGATAGCAGAAATGATTATCAATAGGAGGATGATTATATTTGGTAATGATGTATGAAAAAGCAAAAAAAAAAATATTAAAAAAAAACTCTTCACATACAGAGATTCAATAACATCGGATTTGCCTACTGTATTATGTTTGTCATGCCAATAAGAGAAAATAATTATCTTTTGCTTCTGGTTTATAAGAATTCTTTTTTCTTAAAATTATAGTTCAGCCAAAGCTAATATTTTAGGTATAGTTGAGGCCTATGAGTTCAGTCAAGATTTGTAATTTGGATTGGTCGTTTTTGGCTCAGTCTGTTATCATTATTGTCCTCATTATTGTTTTTTCACTTTTTTTGATATTGCCTGAGTCAAACAAACCCTTCGCATTAGACATAGCTGATGATGATTTATTCTCCAGTAAAATAAGAATAGATCTTCAGATTGATGATTCATCAGAAATCACATATTGTCACCTACCTTACTATGCAATGTTGTTAGGACAAATCTCTTACTCTCCTTTATTATTTAGTACAATATTAATAATAATATTGCCTCCCCTACACAATAGCTGAAATAATTGGAAAGTAGCCTTCCAAAGAGACAAAAACAAGGACATCAGAGCATAGTAATGGCTTTAGGTTTAGGCCAGATATTTCTCAAGTGTACTTTTAGGGCTCCTAATAACTAATTATTACTCAGATTTAAATATATAAGAAAACAGGTGCTGGTATTACATCATATGTGGCATAGACTTTATTATTAATACGTGTATTTTATTTTGTCAGGCATGCTTGACAGGAATTGCTTATGCCTCCTGGATAGGAAATTCAAATCAAATACAGAGATCACAGTATTCTATATAAATATTCATATAGACCCACTTTCACGAGATCACACAGATAACTGGCATTCCAGCACCTTTTAGATATCAAAGTCTATGTTAAAGAGAGACTGCAAAAAGCAAACAAAGGAAGAAAAACATATGTAAACCACTAACATAAGAGAAAACAAAAGAAAACAAAACGAAAATAATAATAGAATGGTAGTAACAAACAAATACAAAAAAAATATGGAATTCCTGATCATGGATCTGAGCAATAATCTCACCACATGAATTCAAATATTTATGTCACTTTAAAGCATTCGTTTATTAAGAAAGCACACAAGTAAAGGGTGTAAATACACTCCTATTAAAAATCTTATCAACAAATTGCTATGCATATTTAGCAATAAGGGTGAAATTCCCTTAAACTGCTTATTGCTTAATTAGAGCTCCAGAACATAATCTATTTAGATGATTAATGTTAACTTGTATATTGGCACAAGGCGGAATAACATTATAGCCCCATTATTTATTAGAACCTTGGAACCTTGGAAATATATCATCTGATAAAACTGAGAAGAGGACAGAGTAGACATGATTTGGTAAATGTTACCATAATTCTATCATTTGTTTTGGTTAAATTGATACTAAAATTGAGTGATCCTTGTCCAATGACTTGCCAAGATGAACGAAGAGAGCCATATGCGCCACATGCGCTACCATAAGAAAAGGCTATATATGTTTTTGCAAAATACCGGTTTTCTAATTGTTGGTAAAATGTTCCTTAGCACAGATCCTTTTGGCAAAGCACATTTTTTTTGTGCATTTTTGTTTTTTATAAATTTTTGGCTTAGGCCAGTTAGGGAATACCACCGTTCAAGAGCTGCCTTTTTTTTACAGTATCTCATTGCAATCTCTAAAAAAATAAAAAGTAAAAAAAAAATAACTGTCCCATGCAAACCTAAAGTATATTCCTGACATTTACCCTTATACTCATTTTTTTCAAAAATATCAGTGCAATAGCTCGCAGTCATAGTTTGTTAAAAACTGGCCAGCACCAGGATAGTACTTATTAACACAAGCAAGACAGAAAGCTAGAAATTCAGGAGTATGATTTCAGAGATACTTAAAAAAAACTACTAGCAGGCTAGTTTTGTAAAAAAAAAAAATTAAAGGGTTTAAACCCAAGCCAAATCTTTTAAATGTACATCAGTCAGTTTAGAAAACATGACTAGAAGCATGGTAGTTGCCACCATTAAGGCAATGTGTTTTCTAGAAAAAATGTGGATACTTTATTGTAAAAAAAATTAGTGGCAGGTAGTACATGAGCTTCTCAAACAGGCCTAAATGTATAAATCGAAGGCAATTTTTAGGTGCAAGGAAAAATCCCAGAGCCGCAAGCCGGGAGCTGTTTCAAGCAAAGTCTTCGGCGGTACTCCCAAAAAAGACCAAATGTTAGCTTAGCGTTGGTTTTGTCCGAAATTGGCCATTGGCAACTTATTTTCAGGACCACAAGCACAGAATTAAATGTGGAAAAAAAGGCTTTAGTGACACCATTGCCACATGCTGAGATAGAAGGTACATGATATAGCTGTCCAAGGAAATTAATGCTTTATCCCTTTATGGATATCAGGGGTTGGCTACTTATTGGCACAGGGAAGTAACAGAGAAGAAGGAGGAGATATTTTGGCAGTAGCAGCAACAGTGAAAACAAGTATTTGGTCCTTATCAGGGTAAACAGATATTAAATAAATGTATTGATTTTAATAGTAACATTTATATGTGGAGCTTAGTAGCCCCCCTGTTGAAGTGAAGGCCTTCTTTGACACGGCACTTGCAACCTTAGGAGCAATATGGCTAGCTTTGGCCAGGGAACCACCTTATACTCACCTAATTAGGTAATCTGTAATTTTATGGGTTACTTTGGATTGCTACACTTTCCATCCATGATCCCTCTTTACACTTCCCTAATAAATAGGACAATGTGGGGAGGTTCAACTATTTTTGTCCACACAATAATTCAGTAAATTATGTGTGTTTTTGTTTCCAGCTCCTTGTGATTCCACATCATTTCAGTGTAACAGTGGAGAATGCATCTCACTGAAAAGTGTCTGTGACAAGCGTTATGATTGTACTGATGGCTCTGATGAAAAGAACTGCGGTAAGATATTGCCAATAGATAGATGCCTTTACAGGTGCCAAGCTACATCAGGTTCAAGTTGGCCCACCAAGCCAAATGTGTAAATGTCCTGATTACAGTAGTTACTTTTGAGTGCTCCCAAAATAAAGTTGTGAAAGGATTTTTAAAGGACATTTAAAAAAACAAAACAAAAGCCTAACAAGGCATTGTTAGGCTTGTGTTTTGTTTTTTTAAACGTCAGTGATATTTTTTATCTGGGGTCACGTGTGAGGTGTACCTTAGAGTGCAGGGAAACCCCAAATGATCTCAGTTTGAGATGCAAAAGATTTTAAGGGTCTGTTCTCACTCACATTATAATGGTCACTCACGCAATGGGCAATCAGCAATACATGCATGATGTTGCCTTTCTTACATTTGCAACCAGGTAAGTATACTGCACATGCCTTTAGTTTTATGGTACTAATATTGAATTAACAATTTTTTTTTATCTAATGCAGTCACTATACCCCTCCATTTTTGTCATTGTCCAACATTTTTTACAAATGGACATTAGATCACCACCTGGTTAGAATGTCAGTGGGCATCTGTAAATTACATGTTTCCAAAAAAGTAACAATCCAACAAATCGAATGGGATCTTTTTACATACCATGGGAGGGGGTTAAACCTGATATTTGACAATGGAAACTCATATAAATATACACATGGTGTAAAGTGTACTAAACCGAAGCACAAAAATGTGATTCAGCTTACTTTTATCTATTCCAATAAATATTGAAATATTTAAAGAGTAAAGCAGCATTATGTAATCAGTAAACACTTAACAATAATATAAGTATTAAAGCATAGAGTAGCTTATCATAAACAAGAAGAATCCTTTAGCTGGGAAAAAGGGAAGGTGCATACCCATGGATTTTTACCATTTTGTAAAAAATAGGCTGTCTACAATATTTTACCAGTACAGAATCTTCAACAAAGTTTGTTTAATTCATTACAATGTACAAAGACTGCCCAGAGAGAGGATGTATGTTTTTTTCTCTCAATAAAAGTTACGCATTAGAAGAAGTCAACAATGATAACTATTATAAAAAAAAATGTGGATCTGTAGATCTAAACCTCTAAATCTGTTAGAGGAAGAGGTGAGCTTAGAAGCAATTTGATGAAAACATGTTCACATGATGAGAAATCAGGCAGTGGCAAAAAAGCTGTGAAAAAATTGAAACAATAACTGTATTTAATACATGTAACTAAAAACAAAATATCTTTTTTGTAGTGCGTATCACCAACAGCAGTTCAAGTGGCTTAGTTGAGTTCAAAGTTGACAATGAATGGCATGCAGCATGTGCTGATCTCTGGAGTGAAGAGATTTCAAATAATATTTGTCATCAGTTGGGTTTTGGGTAAGTAATCCTTACTGTTCTGTAAAGGTACAGTGTATAGTTGTGTCCTTAACTGTTCTTGATATGTGGAATAATTTACTGTTACAGGTGAATGTTCTAAACTGCACTGTGTAAACCAGTTCCACCTTTGGGATCATGAGCCATCAAACAATAGTAAACAAAGACAAAAAACCTTTTCCTAAAATTTGTGACAATTTATATAAATATATATACAGTGGTACCTTGGTAATCTGTTAATCTGTTCCAGATCCTTGGACAGGATCAAATTTTTCCCATAAGAAATAAAAGGAAAATGAATAATCCGTTCCCATGAAAAAAAATCCTATTGTTATTGGCATATTATACATTGATGGGGCTGTATAAAATAATTTAAACACTGCTTAATACTAAAATACATAAATACAAAAGCAATCAGATGAAATAAATTAAATTTACCCTCACTTTACTATGCTGAGAAGCGTTGAGTGCCTACTAGGATGGTGCTGAGAAGGGGGGAGGAGGAGACGTTCTGTAATTCACAGAGGGTTATAGTGCAGGTTCATCACTGAATGGTAGAAACTGGCATACTGACACTCGTGGGCAGTCGTGGCTTTGTCTCGAGAGAGGTAAATAAGGGTAGCGCATGGTGTTATGACTCATTTTGACCCATACAAGTTCTAGCACAAAAGGTTGTATACCAAGCAAAATTTTTCTTGTCCAAACAGGACTTATATTAAGTTGGACTTATTCCAAAGGGGACTTAAACTGAGGTACCACTGTATATATAGAGATACAAACCTGGTTTAAAATATTTTGATAGAAATGTGGGAGTGGTATATTTTAATATCCAGCATAAAAATATAATATGAAACTGCCTGTTTGAAAGAAGCTATGAAAGAGCTATGTAATTACTGTTCAAGGAACTTTCAAACATTCTTTATATAATATATATATATATATATATATATATATATATATATATATATATACATTTTTTGGGGGCAGAATAGTAGGTTTACCCTATGGAGCAGAGAGGTGACAAGAGAAATATAACTATTTCACGAATATTTGATAAAAAAAGGGGAGGGGAACAATACCTAAAAGCTAAATCTTACAAACTCAACTCACCTCAACTCAAACATTTTTATAAAGGGCAAAAACCACTAGTTAATGCACGCCATTAAAGTTATGTTTACCTTTTATTTTATTGCAAAATTTGTGCATTGAAGTTAAAAATTTCAAATTATTGAAAACCTGAACATTTATAGAAATATAGATTTGCAGTCAATCCATTTGGTGTGACCATGACTGAACTATGGTCTAAAACAGCTAATGTCTCTGGTACACACATAATTATTTATGTTACACAGTACACATAGGTGAATGGTAAAGAGTAGAAATAAATATGTAGCGGAGTAGTTCAGAGAGAAGAGTAGTTCAAAAATATGATGTGGAATAATAACATTTCTGCCATCTAGTTTAATCCTTTGGGTATACCAATCGATCTGTTGTATGTTCCATTGATTCTATTTGGTTAATATGAATGGCAAAAGATTGGATTTTCCCAGGTTAGAGAGTGATAATACATCTATGGTTGATCAGTTATTTCATGTGTTAAATATTAGAAGATTATGAGAAATGTAATGGTTGCCTACCATAGGGGTTTAGTAGGTTTATTCTCTTTGATAATAGTAATGAAAATGGTTGTGGCTGCTACCTGAAAACTGTAGTAATGGAGTAGTGAAACATTTTACATTACTTGGAAAAAAGGACTAATGCCCCAAGGCCCTGTTATTTGTTTCAATGGGGTTTTGCACTTCGATGGTTAACTGATCTAAAGCAGGACAAATGCAAGTCATGAAGAGTTTAACTGCAGGCTGAGACGCCTGGGTTTAACACTATAGTGTGGTGGACAAAGATGGACAAAGACTCCATTAGTCATTAAATGCCTTTAGTGTCAAACCAACATTTTAGGCAGGATCAGATAAGGGAAAAGCTGAAGAGGCGAGTGCCCAAGAGTCCATCTGCCACTGCATGGAATGAGAGGTGATCGGCTAGGCGTCCACCCACTGCTACACAAAGCAAAAGGTAAGATGGCAGCTGCCAACACAGGTCAACAATCACCTCAAACTAAATTAAATCAGATTCCACTGATGTACGGCCAAAGCCCATTGGCATAGGTCCTCAGACAGATCTGAAGGCAATAGATGCAGATATAATGCATCTAATTTAAACAGAACATCTGTTTTTTAGTGTTGTTTGTATCTACACTGGGGCAATTTGCCATCATTTTATGTGACAGTTAGGTGGGCGGTGGGGGGCCATTGCCATGGAGGTAAGTGTTGAAATCCAAAATAGGAATAGAGGAATTATCTTCCAAATTTTGTAGCTGCTTTAGTGGCAGCCATAACCGATAGGGGTTCCTTTAATTTTGGGACAGAAAATGAAGAAATATGTCTGGGAACACTGACAGCATTAAACCCTGGAAAAGATTCTAACCTTGCCCTACCCTATCTAAAGGAAATGAAATTTGTATATCAAAATTCTTTTTAATTACATCCCTGCAGTACTAATGGGTGCCCCTTTCTGGTTTCAGGACTCACCATGAAAACAAATATCTAGATATTCCTCTCTCTTTTCTCTATTGACAAACTTAACTGGAACAGGAAATATAAGTAATATACAATTTTATTAATAGAGAGATAGAAGCTTGTTCATTGCTTTACAAAAAAAGTCGCATTAGCCTAAACGCTGCTGAACAAAAGCAACTGGGAATTTTCACAGCAAACACCATGATGCTGCTTCTTCTATCAGCAGCATAAACAACGGCACCAAAGTATTTAAGTGCATTGTTATGAATTCATAGAATGGCTAAAATAGATGCTAGAAACCATTGTGAAACAACAAGCAGCTCTTCGAAATATAAACAGATCATAGAATACATAAGCAACATGCATGCATTCATCCTGCCGAATGTAGCCGAGATCATAAGGGAAGCATTCGTAATTACACCATGGAAGGATACACAGTCTATAAAATAAATGCTGGTTCAAACAAACAACAAAAATACATCCTTTCTGAATTACTGTGGAGAAGAACAAGCAGTACTTAGACAAATTGTACAACTTACTGCTGATTCTTTGTTTACAAATGTTTTATGGGCTAATTCAATAAAGGTTGTACAAAGCACAAATTAGACATGCAAAAACAATATTTAATTAGATTTCAATTGTTTGGAGTCTTGCAAGATCTCTTCATTAGGCTAAATGACTAATAACATGGTTTTTAAAGGTGCTACTTCGGAACATTTTGGGGCAGCAATAAGTTTTGTTAGTAAACACCCTGCATATATTATAAACAAAATCTTTGGAAAATGCCTGAATAATTATGTTTTTTTTCAGTAAAAGTCCACTTGTTAGATCAGGGACTCCTCCTGTAAAAATTTCCTTACATTACTAGGACAAAAAAATTAGAACGACTTCACTTATGCCTATCTTCACCTGCCCCGCCAAGATAACCAGGGTAACCTTCACTACTTCTAGAGGGAACCTAGTATTCGTAAGAAATCTAAACTCTTGGTAGAAGACTTTTAGAAGAGAGTGTCTTCCCACAAGATTTTTAATACTTGAATGTCTGAGCTCCTTAGTAGAAAGTAGGGAATTTCCTAAGTTATAAAGGGTCCAAAGTGCCCAATCAGAACTGTATTAAAGAATCCTAGATGAGCGTATAGTGAAGTGTGTCATGCGGAAAGCAGTAAAAATCCCTCAGACATTCATCTGTTAAACGTAGGGATGAGCGAGCGAAATTTTTAAACTCAATTTGGCGGCAAATTCGGTGTCGTTCTCGCTTACCGAAATTGTGAGCGAGAATGGCCGGTGTAAATTCTGTGGGCTGTGCTGATCAATGAATGCAGCCAAGCGTCATCAGGATTTTTCTTTCCTCAGCCAATCAGAAAGGACTAGAGGTTTTGGATGGGGAGACGTGTCCCCATTTAACCTCTAGTGCTGGGGATCAACACTGAGCTGATCAATGAATGCTGACCAATCTGTGGCTGCATTCATTGATCAGCACAGCCCGCGATCCCCAGGCACTAGAGGTTAATTAACCTCCAGTGCCTGGGGATCACACACAGGAGGATTCTAAGGGCTGCATGAACAAATGCAGCCATGGGATCTTCCTGAAATTTTCCTCGAATTTTCGATGGGTCCGCAAAATTTCGCCGAACTGATTTTGCGGACCTGTCAGAAGTTCAAGGAAACTTTCGCGAGAATGCCATTCATTGCTCATCCATTCATTGAGTCATTCTTGCTCATCCCTAGTTAAACATTCTCTAAATGTCCCCTGAGGAAGCCAATCAGCGAAACCTGTCATGATATGAGACGTGATATGAGTGTGTATTTTCTGATTAGTCTATTAGACCTATATCCCATGGAGCATTTCATGAGATCGACCACAATGGTGTATTCTATGCATATGTAAATTGTTTTCCTTAATCAATGTGCTCACAATATAATTTTAAACTGCTGCATACAAACCCCAGCTCTTTTCTGTCTTTGGTTTATATGCTTATACCAGGCTGGCAGCTTAACCTGACTTTTCTGTGAGGGAGGATTGGGAATATCCCCTAACTACATATTTTAAATTTGCAAATACCTGTTGGAGCATTTTTAACAATTTTGAAGATGTTCCTATGGAGTCTGTGTTCTAAAAGAGTGATAAGTTTCTAAATTGTAAATCTAAAAGTATACTCAGGTGATATAGGAGGAATTTGGATATTTGGATATTAGGAGAAATTGGGATAAGTTAATCTTAATGGAAAATAATAATAAAGCAACCAAATGAAAAAGGATCAGAAAATGTTTGAATCAACAAACACAGCTTTACAAAAAGACCTCATAAAACCTTTTGTATCATTAAAAGCTGCCCAAGACCACATTAAATCTACCAATTTTCTGCAACATTTTAGGACAATTAAAACACTTTTTAGATCAGATACATGATTAGCTCTTCACTGTTTTACCTTTTCTATAGGTCAAACATTTAACTCAGAAACAGCACTGATTAGTCTCTTTAAGCTTTTGGTTTCCTGGAAAATAGTGAGTTTAAAATAGCTAATGCAACTGATTATTAAGTCTAAAGGTACAACTATGTGTTCATGCATGGAAATTGAAAAGTTTAATTTAAAGGAAATTTTGCAAGAAAATGTATAATCCTTTTTTAAAAGTACAGTTTGTAAAGCTATGTGTCACCTTCCACTGCCTTGTTGCAAACATGAATGAAATAATGAATTTACAGACTAAAGCCCATCCACAAAAAAGTTTTTACTGGTTATGGTTTAATATGGTTCTTTAACAGCAGATTAAAACTGTAGTTGATTTTCTTCAGTTCTTAGAAACCCCGGGGCTTTAGGAAATGTTTGTAGAGTCAAAACATTTTTTCAGTTTAAAAAAAGTAGGAAGAAAAATATTTTTGTTCTGTGTGCCTCATGTGCCTAATTTAATAAAGCTCTCAATGGCTGCAGAATATATACTTTCATCAACATAGGTGAACATAGGTGATCAGCAAATCTGGAATGGGTCTGGTCCAGGATTGAAAACTTTTGCTAACATATAGTAAATTACTTTTAATAAATCCATGCCAGGTTTTCTGGATTACCGAAGTTCACTGATAAAAATGTATCTTCTCCAGCCTTTGAGAGCTTTAATAAATTGGCCCACTGTCTCAAAGACATAACCAGAAGTGAAAGAAAAGTGTAACAAAGTTTCCCTCTCAGACAGTTGTCAGCATGTGTCCCCCTTTAAAGGGCTTTTGTTCCAACTGTAACATTTTGTATTAACCATCACTTTCTGTTTCTGTAACAGTGACTATCAGGATCAATAGGGAGGGTGATTCTACTTAGCAGAGATAACAATTAAAACTTCATAAGGTACATCAATTACCTTTCAATGGATATACAAATAGGTCCATAAATATTTGGACAGAGACAACTTTTTTCTAATTTTGTTTCTGTACATTACCACAATTAATTTTAAATGAAACAACAAAGATTGCATAAAAATGTGAGGAACAAAAGCCTTTTTTTACACTATCACTTCATTTCAGGAAGTTTTTTTTCCATTTTTTTGCAGCAATACCAGGGGACTCAGATTTAAACTTCTTGGCTTGACAGTAACTACAAACCATTTCCATTTTTCCTATGGTACCACTTGCATGCTGCAAGTAGTCTTTATGTGGATCATAGTGGAATCTTTCCAATGCTTAGCTAAAATGTTGTGCAGTCCATGATCATCTGGCTCTATCTCTCACGCTGTTGTACTGTCTCTGAAGCTATAGATGTAGTAGCTGTTTCTCTCATTTCTTGTAGTCGGGTGTCATGCTGTTGTACTGTCTCTGAAGCTCTAGATGTAGTAGCTCTATCTCTGTTATCCTGTAGTCAGGTTTCACACTGTTGTACTGTTTCCGAAGCTCTAGATGTAATAGCTCTTTCCCTCATTTCCTGCACTCAGGTCTCATGGTGTTGTACTGTCTCTGAAGCTCTAGATGTAGTAGCTCTCTTGCGCAGCGTGGCCAAACTTCTATTCCTGTTCTCTGGATTTTCTTGTCTACGATGTTGTTTAATTTTTTTTTACTTTAATTGCACTTACGTTTTTTCGAAGGCATTATTACAGGCCAGAAATGTGTAAAAGAGTCCAAATAAAAGTATGTAAGCAAAAGGCACATGGTCACTGAGCAATACATACACACATATATGCAAATATACCTTTGACATATAGCACAGCGCTGTACAAAGATCAGCAGTGTTCTCACATGAGTCTGAGTCATATGTCTAGCAAGTTTGATTTAAATGTCTTGATGCGTTTCCGAGTGATGGTGGAACATAGGAAGTTTGGTTGAAATGTCTCCATGCGTTTCCTAGTGATCACCAAATATAGCTCTGACATATAGCACAGCACTGTACAAAGATCAGCGGAGCACTCACATAAGTCTGAGTCATATGTCTAGCAATGGTTCATTCAAATATGGCTCTGACTATAGCAAAGCGGTGTACAAAGATGACTGGTGCACTCACATGAGTCTCAGTCATATGTAAGGCAAGTTTGGTTAAAATGTCTCCAAGCGTGGAGTGGAGTGATAGTGGAACACACACAGATACACACATCTATCCAGTTTTATATATATAGATTAGATTAACTAGATATTCATTTCTGTCTCTATAAGCCAACTTTTTAACTCACCACATAATTCACATTTGTCTGCCAGGACAAATTATGTGGCCATAGTGTCTTCGTTGGGAGAAAACCAGAGAAGGTTTCTATTATTGATTTACTTGTTCTATTTCCTTTTCCCCTGTAGAACAATTTCACACTTTTCACACTGTCTTGTTTAGCCAAAAAGATAATTGGTGTCAGTTAAACTGACCTGAGAGGCAAAAATTTTCTCATTTCTCAAGGAACCTTAGGGTTCCATGGAAGCCTGGTTGAAACTTTATTATAGACCATAAATGCATATTTATGGATAGTCAACACATCTGTTGATATATGTCCCAACTTTCAGGGGGTTGTTATCATATTAACTGGTAATGATTTTTAAAATGATTATAGCATTGTCAGGTTATGTCTCCATTCAAAGCTTAATCCAAGGAATTATTCACCTTTACCATATTGTGATACCGTAATGTGTTCTTAAAGTGGAACTAAACCCACATTACTCACCTGTCCCTGTTCCCTTGCAAGGCATAGCCATCTTCTATTTTCTTCACTTCTGGTGGACAGTCTTCGGCCTTTCTAATTGGCTGGATCAGGTTGATGTAACTCCCATGCAGGTGTACAGGAGTCCATTCCTGGCAAATGCAGATGAAGCCGGGATTGCTGGGTATCTTGCTTGATTGCTCCAAGTCTCTTCTGTTTAAAGGTGCGTACACACTTCCAATTTTTATCGTTCCAATCGAACGACGAACGATCGATTGGGCAAAAAATCGTTCGTAAAAAAGTAACCAACGACGCCGACGAACGAGGAAAGTTGTTGGAAACGAACGACCGGACCGGCGGATCGGATTGGACGACGATCGTTGAACATCGTTCGTGTGTACGGTCGTTCGTTGATCGTCCATGTTCAGAGCATGCGTGATGAACGAACGTCCGTTCACTTTCCTGTCGTGCACATAGTTCCTCTATCGCTTAAACGATCGTATCTATTGTGTGTACAATATCTACGAACGATCGTGTCGTTACCTCTATGTGCAGGATCGGTGCTATACGATCGTTCGTATATATCGTGCAGGAACGTTCGTCGTTCGTTTTCCGACGATAATAATTGGAAGTGTGTACGTAGCTTAAGTCCTTGAACAATCAGGCAGATAGGAGGGACTATTGTAGAAGGAACATCGTCTGTCCCTTTCTGCAATAGTGACCAGCCTGATTGTGGATTCTGGAATTCTGGAAGTGGAATTTTAGTTCTGTTTTAAATATGAATACTCTTTCTTTAGTTTGGTCTTGGGGCTCATTTTCAGTCTGGAAGAAGGTCCAAATTTTAAATAAACTCTCATCCTTAATATTTTTAGAAGTGTCAAGCATATTTGAGAGCAAGGATTTAGGTTTTCTAAGTTAGATGTAGGTATTTTTGTCCAATTTGTCATAATACATTTTTCGCTGCTAGGATGCAGGGTTGTTTGAAGCTTGCTATGCTAGGCACAGTTTTCTCAGCTCTGGTAATAACACGAAATAAGGCTATTGAAAAAGTCACTTTTCTCCCATGACCAGTGACATGTGCCATAAAATCGATCATATAAGTATATGAGAGCAGAACCATAGAAGATGATCTAAATTGCCTTTCTCCTGTTTTCATTTAGGCCACTCAGTAAGCTGGGACCCTAAGATATGTCTTTTTTAGGTGAGATCGAAAGCATAGAAGGCTCTGTGAACATTTTTTTTGCTTTATCTCTCCCTAGATTTCACCAGTAATAGATTTTACTCTTACTCTTCCCCAACCAGTTTTAATGACATATAATGGGTCAGTAGATAGGGTCTTCACTACATCTTCCATTTTGTAATGAAGTTAGAGGTAAGAAAATTAAATTAGATTAAAAAAAGTTAAGCTTTTTAAATTTATGAATGGGATTTACTAAAAGAGGTGACAATGTTTGCTTTGTAAAAGGCGTTTTGACCTAATTTTAAAAAAAAAAGTAGTGAAACAAAGCTTTGTGAAATTTTACTTTACAAAGAATACCCAGTATTCTTTAATTTTTAGAAATGTTTTTTGCTTGCACAAATTTGGGACAATTGCACCTTATGTGCCACAAAATTAAGTTTTGACCCAACTTAGTGAATAAGGTAAAGTTGGTTTTAGTGTTACCAAAAACCAAGGTTTTTTTAAAAGATTATTTGCATATAATTGGGTATGCAAAGTAATTTTCACTTAGCTTGATCTTATTCTGTATTTAGGATATGTAAAAATTTACCTTGCAGAAAGAAAATTCAATGTGCAAAGCGAACAACATGCATAATTATTTAAAGAATATTAACTTTTATCAATTAAAATAATTTTTTTTTTGTTTCTTTTTATTACTGTGACAATAGCCATACATACCTCTGATGTGAAACACATGGCCACCTAATTGCCCCAGCCTGAGCACCATGGGCCAGGTTTTTTAAACCAGGCATTATGCCTATTAAAACACAGGAGAGATTGTCTGCCAAAGGATAGAGTACTTCATTTCACAACGATTGGTTGGACTATATGACCGAACACTGCATGTGCACTCCAACCAAGTGATGGCTGGAGTGGCCAGTAGGAGCCTCTGGAATGGGGTTCTATATGGATATTTACTTAATATTTTGTTAAGAGAAAAAGGATATTCTTCTTATAATTAGGTCAAATTCAAATACTCCTTTTTTGTTAATAAATACCTTCATGATTGTATGTCATGCATGCAACTTTTACTAATAAATCTAAGTACCCCTTCTAATATCATCATGTGGGAACAGTTCTGGCTTTAGTTAGCACAATTGACCAAATACTATTATAAAATGTCTTTTAAATTTGCAAAGTATGTTATAAATAAACCAATTGTAAATCATTGTGACATTGCGGACCTCCTCATTACAGAATATGCCCAAGTATAAATAGGATGAAATTATACAATAGGGAGGTGAATGGCTACCTTGTATTATGCTGTGTAGAAGAAGGTCATGTTAGATAATGACAGGGAGTTTCTGCAAGAAAAGGAGCCACTTCATCTGTCCTCCTATTGATAACAACTCTAATGAGCTTTCTGTGAGGGATTCTGGACATGGGTCCATAAAATAGCCAATTGATATTACATTCATTTTTGAGAACATAGAAGCAACAGTCCCATTAAAT
The DNA here is from genome assembly GCF_032062135.1 of Pyxicephalus adspersus. Classification (NCBI taxonomy): domain Eukaryota; kingdom Metazoa; phylum Chordata; class Amphibia; order Anura; family Pyxicephalidae; genus Pyxicephalus; species Pyxicephalus adspersus. The sequence continues at coordinate 159,649,060 of NC_092858.1, read as the reverse complement.
GCCAAGGTTTATCATTGTTAAATGATAGTTCAATATTAATGAATAGTACAAGTAATGACTCTAGCTTTTATACAACCCTACCTTATTTTGTGATATATGCAATAACTTATTATTTATTTAAAAGGAAATGCAAGATGGCCAAAATATCAAAAAGCCAATCTTTTCTAATGCTGCAGTCATAGCTATCTATCTTATCCTATGTAACATGGGCCTTATTTGTCATTTAAATTGTGTTTCCCCTTAATACGATACATTAGACTTTGACTAGTGATAGGAGAAGTATCCCCAGGGGAAAGTTATTTATTATTTAGGTTGGTGTATGAAATATATTTACAAAATTAAATAACACATATGAATTTGTAACTTCATGTATATACAGCCAAACCTATTAAAAAATTCTTAATTGTAAATATCCAAGGTCATAGGATTTTATGTGGTAACATGATGAATAAACATTTGCAAATGTGCTGTACTTGATTTTAGCTTTATTAGTTTTTACCTTTTGAATTTTTTTTTAACTAAATAGCATTGATGCTTTACCCAGCCCTGTACACAGGGCATTCAGCTGGTATTCTAACTATTGAATTGTCAAAGCCTAATCACAGTTTATATTCTATTCAACAGCAAATATTTGGTTTAAGAGGTTTAATGCTTCATGCTTGGTCTCATGATTTAAAATACAGAATCTCACCACCGCGACTATTGTTGTGCTTATGACCAAATCTTAAGGAGCTCTCCATTTCTCTGACACTGTTCATCCAAGAAAACCCACAATCTTAAACTAATATATATTACATTTCCTAACATAGTAATAGGTAAATAATTCAATACAAACAAATAAATAAATAAAGCTTACTTACAAGATAACAGGTTACAGAAATGCAGTCTCAGGTCTTGTCTATTTCTCACTAGGTGCCCTGACCTGCAATCATATGGAACTCCAAGTTACAGGGTGTTGAGGGTCATGATGACATTTAACGCTTATTGCTTGATCTTGTGAACTGAAATAAAGAATCTCACTATTCCCACCAATGTAGTTCTAGTGTAGTACAATGCTCATATTGTTAAAAGATCTCCAATTTTCTGGCACTGTTCATCCAACAAATGCAACAATCCCATACTGTCAACAAACTAATTATACATTACATGTAGTACTAGTATAATAATACACAAAAGAAGGAAAAGCTTGAAAAATAAAAATGACTTAATTTTAACAGATAAAAGGTTACAGAAATGCAGTCTCAGGTCTTTCTCAACAGGGGACCGGTCTTGTAGTCGTTCGGTAATACAAGTTGCTGAGATATAATGGTCATGATGGCATGTATCCCTTCAAACAACCCCTGTACAACAAACTTTTGAGTGTGGTTTTAACTATTAATATACCAATACACTAGTGGTGCCAAAATGGGGGATTAACCTTAAACATTTGTTATTATGTGCTAAATCAATTAATTTCTGGCACCCTGGAACAAAGTTGGGCTCTGGGAGTATTAAATGCAAGTAACCATACCTGACTGGGTAAGATAATTGTTACCATTTACCCTAAGTGAATTAGTGTTACTTAAACACTGAATTCTTAATAATCCCCATTCACCACCCAGTAGACATTCTGTATTTTGTAATCAGGTTATAATAGTATAAATAATAAAACCAATGATAAAGGTAAACCTGCATAGCAGACAGACAACCATTTTACACATCATTAAAGACTTATATGATTAGAGAAGGGTTCTTTGTGATTATTATACGGCTACTAGGTAGTATACCAGCATTAAAATAATATTATTATTAATTAAAATATTAGTCTACTTGCAGAAGTAGGCTGAAAGCATAAATTATGCAGATATTTACCTCCAACTAAAGCTAAAACTTCAACCACAGAAGTGGTCCTGTTAAAAAAAATAACAAAATAATTAGAATTCTTTTGTTTAATTAATCAGCAAATCAGTAATGACAACACTACACCATAGTTGTTTGCTCTTTTTTTCTAGGCATTTAGAATCCAACATTTTCATCTACAGGTGCATTCATTTTCTCCTACATCTGAAGCAGCATTTTCCATGACATAAAGTAGATGTAATCCAACAGAAAAAGTGGGGCCTTAGTAATTGACTCAACATGTATGCAGATATAGTGACGCAAACATAAAGGTTTCACATCAGGAGCCCCTGAGAGACACAAGAACCCGTTATTAAAGTAGCTCAGTTCTATATTTTATCCTAAAAAGCTAAATTCAGTTCGAAGTTCAACCTTTTTAAAGAAAAAGATTTAAAATTTCTAATAAAGGGAAAATCTGGGTAACTATTAAGTCGCTGAAGTAAATAATCTTTAAAAGGATTGATTTTCCACATTGCATTAATTAAATTAATTTCATAGATTTTTCCTCACTGCTCTCTTTTCTTTAAATGTGAAACCTTTTAAAATATTTAATATCATACAAATGCATATATTTGCACTACTAACCACAGTATTTACAATTCTCTGTATGTCTTTAGTTTCAAAAAGCCCCATAAATCCCTATTAAATATGATCTTTTAAAGACTGGCAAAGGGCTCAGTTGTTTGGAATGATTCAGCAGCTAAACAAGTAAAAAAGTTATTGAGCAAGAAACATAAGTTGGTTACTTAACTGATATCTTTATTTTCTCATTCAGCTGCAGTTTTTTTTTTATAGAAAATGATGCTCCAAAAGCCAACTTTACTTTTACATAGTAGTGTGTTGGTATTGTAAATTTCGTATTCATTGCATTGTCTAAATTTTTGCTTCTTTTAAGCACAAATGCAGAATTTTTGACAGAAGTAAACACACATTGGTAGAAAAGATAAACAAAGAATAAATCTTTGGAGGCATATATCCATGATTTATTGGTTGGAGTCATCAAAGCTCCCCCACATTCAAAAGCTATGTACACACAAAAGATAATCATCGCCTGAGGCAAAAAAATGTGTTGGTGGAATAATGGATCCGTTATGTAGGATATAGGCTTTTAAATGAGCAGCTTTATATTGCATAGAAAATGTCAATTTTCTGTCCAGATCCCCCTCAGTTTAAGCATTGATAATCACGCAGAAAAAGCTTTTGAAACAAACATTCTGAAAAATAATCAAATAATTATCTGCAGTAGCTCATTTACTATTATAATACCCAGGAGTTTTTGTAGAGTTTGTAAATTTGATTGTATGAATCAATTCTATTGGCTCCCAGTTTTATCCAAGATTCATATTGCAGATTTGTCCTGTAATAGTAGTTCCGTTGTTAGAGAGATAGTTGTATCTGTCATGAAACTCTGGGGCTGCTCTTTTTTTAATTATTTGGCTCTAGCTTATCTAATTTAAATTCTGTTTTTATTTAAATAGATTGTTCTATTTTGTACAAAAGTATATTTACCATAGTATACACTTTCAAAACACTCAATTACATTAAAAATTCCACATCATGTCTCATATCAGAAAGTTCATTCTTAATTTCCATTGCTACTCCTGTCCCTTTTTCATGCCCAGTTGCTCCATTTCTCCATTTGTGTCTTAAAAATTACTGATTGGGTCAATACCAGCTAATGTGAATATGAGTAGTCATAAATATGCATATGTCATTAATGTATTAAAATACAAAAATTATTGATTCCAGAAATTACATTTTTAATTTACTAAAATTGTGATATATTGAAGCAATTTAAAAAATATATGTTACAAACAATTTTTTGCTTCTTTTTTCAAGTTAAACTTTTGGTCTAAAACTTTGTCAGTCCACTTTCTGCTTATATTATATTATGGGATACACCTTCAAAGCATGAAGTTTGAAATATAGATAGTTGAATAATGAACAAGGAATTTTTAACACCCGTCTCGGAGACATGTCATAATTTTAAATAAGCAGGGAACTTCCTCACAGTTAAACTAATACAAGTACTTTCATTTTTTAGGAAGGGATTTAGAAGTATCATTTCTAAATAGTACAACACCAACTATATAACAACACCTTTTTTAACAAAAAATGATGTAACATATCAAAGCCAAAAGTATTGCCTCCAAATGCTTGTATTAAACTTTTTTTTATTAAAAAAGATGACTATTTTCACATATGTATTCATTTTTTATACAAGTATTTTCAGCCAGTATTAATATAACTGAGACCCCTGAGTCCTACATTTTTTTATTTTATTCCTTTCATCTTTCTTTGCTTGAGAAGTAAAAAATATCAGTAGCAACCAGTTATGTTCTTTGGTGTAAGTGGACATTTTGTGATTAATGGACAAATTTAACATATTTCTTCAACTAAATATATAATTAGCTCTCCTCTTTTCTTTTTTTTTTTTTACTTCCAATTTTAATATTTAATTACTGAAGAAAAAAATAGAGAACTTGAAAGGGAATTAAACATTAGTAAAACTACAGAACTGTTATAATTCATTAATTGTTAATATTCAAACTAATCTTCTCTATTAGTGAATGCCTTATGTGAGTTTTCATTATTTGACCTTCAAGATTCATCTTAACATTGTCTTTTTAAAATTTTGTACAGCTTCAAGCCATTTATTTCATTTTTAACCAGGGGAAATGTTTCCATTCAGGAGTGAAATTGTAAGGTTTCCAAATCTTTTACTCACTTTTTTAACATGTTAACATTTATCTCTTTGAAACTATATTGTAACAGCCAACTATAGGTTAACCCAATGCAGTCAATGTCATTAAAAATATCAGGGATCATTAAATTAATTATTATCATTATTATTTTGTTTTCTATTTTAAAAAAACAAAATGAAACCATAAAAAATTCTGAAAGCCCCAAAAGAGTCTCTGTTGCTGTTTCTTCTTTCCATTGAATCATATACTTGGATCCTCCCTATCTCAATGTTGGTTTTGAGAAGTTCATAACATAATAAGGTTCTTGAAGTGTATGAATGTTGACACTGCTAGGAGCATTTGCACGGACATGTAAATGGCAAAAAAAAAAGAATGAAAGCAAGTGTTTACATAAGTGCAAATTTGAGAAAGAACACATGGGGGAATGAGATTGTAGGAGTTTAGGGAATGACTGTGCTCCTTAAACAGTGCTTGTGGATGAAAGCAATACATAAAAATACTGGCAAGCTGTACTAGTATAGGGATTAGGGATAAACAATGTGATTTTGTTAGAATCGATTTTGTCAAAAAAGTCTCAAATTTGCTCTTTAGAGAAACTTAAAAAAAATTATTACTAATTGTGGCATTGAAAAATTCAGTCCAGAGTTTATCAGCTCAAGCTGATAATTTATAATGTATTAATTTCTAGTGCCCAGGGATTGCAGACAGGAAGATTCCCAGGGCTGCATGAACGATTGCAGCCCTGAGAATCCACTGAGATCCCGGGGCACTATAGGTTAATTAACCTCTAGTGCCCTCAAGTACAGCAGGCTCTTCTTCTACTGCAGGTTCTTCTGCAGCACCAGCAGCAGCAACCAGCAGAGTCGTGACAGGAGCAAAGACAGGAGTTGGCGTTGCTTTTGTGCCTGTACCTCCCGATGACTCCTCCTTGTTGTTTGACGAGCAGCCTGAGGTTCTGTCATTGCGAATTTCAGAGCAGGAGCCAGACTTTGAGACCCTTGGAGAGTGTGGTCAGCAGTTGCTAGGCAAAGGTTCGGCATCAGTGGATGGCTTAGATAAAAATAGGAAAATTATGATGACCGTGATGTCACCTGGGAACCACCAGTGCGTGTAAGGGCTAGCAGCAGTTCCAAAACAGACGTAGAAGAAAGGCAGCAGCAACAGACTGGGGATAGAAGGGGCTGCAAATTTGCCTCATGTGAGTCCCAAAGAACACACAGATGAGTGGGCACAAGCAGGGGAACAGTCAGAGACGATGTGACCGTGGGGGAGATGGAGCAGAAGCAGACGCAGGGCACCCAGCAGACGCAGAGGCAGGCAAATAAAAAGAGCAGCAGAGTGGTTGCTCAAGTGTGGCCTTTTTTTTCAGGCTGAAAGATGATGATGGGTGCGTAGCAATTTGCATCCTGTGCCTCAGGCAGATTCGCAAAGGACAGGTTGGATCACATTTGGGTACAACATCCCTGCTTTCCCAAATGCGCAACAACCACAAACCAAAGTGGGAGCGGTACTTGCGTTCTCTTGAAGTAGGTGCAACCACGTCATCATCTCTTCTTCCACCTTCATTGACTCTTTCTTTACCTTGAACTGTCATTGCTACTATGTCTCAGGAGGTTGGTGACAGCAGGCTTCAAGCTGCGAGGAAGTATCAGCTTCTGGCCGCAGGTTTTGTGGCATCAGGCGGCATTTGTCGACGAAAGATGGGTACTCCAGTGACCCCTTCAGCTCCTCTAGCTCCCAGTCCCTTCAGCCCACTCTACCAGTGTTCTGCACAAGGCATCAGGCTATGGGCCCAGCCAACAATAGAGTCATTGAACTCAATTCATGTCTAGCCAAACTACTGGCCTTGCAGCTACGGCCGTACAGCATTGTGCTTCCTTCCATAACCTAATAAAAGGAGATAAGGAGGAAGATGTTTTGGCGCCTACTGAGGAACAGAAGGAGGATGAACCCAGGGAACCCCTCTTTCATATGTGTGTCCACATGTTGCGATGCCTACGGAGGGACCCCTGCATTTGCAGCATCAAAAACTGGGATGATTACTGGCTGGCCACCCTTCTGGATCACTGCTACAAAGACAAAATGACACAGTTTCTACCTAACCCGGCACAAAGGAAATAAAAGGTGACCTGCCTGAGCAGAATACTATGCCACCAGCTGTGTGAGGAGTTCCGCGCACCACATTCCACACAGGGAGCTCAGACGGACACCGCCTCCACAGTATCCACCTGTAGCGGCGGCAGCAGCAGCATCAGCAGTGCTGGCAGCAGGCAGCACACATCCAAAAGTGTAGGCCAGGGCAGGGGTGATTTTCTGGATGCCTGACAAAACTTGATGCGGCCACCTCAAACAAGTGACGTGCAGGGGCATAACCATCAAGAACGGATGAAGTGCATAGTGCGCAAATATGTTTGCTCTTTTCTGGCTGTTGGTGGGGGTGTTGACAACAGCAGTTATGAGGAGGATGCCTGTCCTGACAGTAGTGACGCTATTAATTTGTGGGTCAACAGGATTGAAATCTGCCCGCAGTTGGCACAGTATGCCATCAAGCTTCTTTCGTTCCCGGGATTGTGTTCTGTCTGAAGGAACCTTCACTGCCACTAGCTGAGTGGTAAGGACAATCGATCACGACTGTCACCGGAAAATGTCAATTGCCTCACCTTTTTGAAAATGAACGAAAGATGGGTTACTAACAACTATCATATCCCCACTGCAGATGTCACTGATTGACTGACACAAGGACTCACTAGGCCAACCAAGATGCCACTGTGAACCCACACTGCTCCTGTGCTGAGTCTGTGGCCGCCTATCACCAAGCATCCTGTCAGCTGAGCCTGCCTTGGTTGAATTTTTCCGCTAGTTATCGCAACATTCGGGGTGGCATTCTTCGCCAGTGTCATGCCCAGCTCTAGATGCCAGTTACCAATGCTGTCTCAGCTCCCAACTTCTACTCCACCTGCTGTTGCTACTGCCACCTGCCCAGTAACCAGCTCTAGGTGCCAATTATCAATGCTGTCCATGCTCCCTCTCAGGGCCCACTGCCTCTTCTTCCTGCTGTTACTGCTGCCGCCTGCCCAGTACCCAGCTCTAGATGACAGTTACCAATGCTGTCCATGCTCTGTTTCTGGGCCCACCTCCTCCTCCTGCTGTTACTGCTGCCTGCCCAGTACCCAGCTCTAGATGCCAGTTACCAATGCTGCCCCTGTACTTCCTGCATTTTCTTATATCCTGGTGAGCTTTCTAGGGCCACTTGTACAACCTTATTTTCATTTTACAAAGTTACAACTAGCAGATAGGAAAGGCAGTCCCCTACACATCAATGTCTCCAATAGCTACAGCTTCTACACTGTCCATATAGGTGATGGCCTCAACCACTAATGCCGTCCTTGCTCTGTCTCAGGGCCTACCACCTTCTCCTTATGCTGTTACTGCTGCTGCCCGCCCAGCACCCAGCTCTAGATGCCAGTTACTAATGCCATCCTTGCTCCGTCTAAGGGCCCACGGGCTCCTTCTCATCCTGTTGCTGCTGCCTCCTGCCCAGTACCCAGCTCTAGATGCCAGTTACTAATGCTGTCCACGCTCCATCTCAGGGCCAACCTCCTCCTCCTCCTGCTGTTACTGCTGCTGCCAGCCCAGTACCCAGCTCTGGATGCCAGTTACTAATGCTATCCACACTCCGTCTGAGGACCTACCGCCTCCTCCTCATGCTGTTACTGCTGCTGCCTGCCCCGTACCCAGCTCTAGATGCCAGTTACTAATGCCGTCCTTGCTCCATCTCAGGGCCCATCAGGTCCTCCTCATGCTGTTACTGCTGCCACCTGCCCAGTACCCAGCTCCAGATTAGTTAGTAATGCTCTCCACATTCCGTCTTAGGGCCCTGTCAGAGGCCTTCTTGCTCATCCCTACCGGGCACTAGAGGATAATTAACCTCTAGTGCCGGGGATCGCAAACAGGAGGATTCCCAGGGCTGCAATAATGAATGAAGAGTTAATTTAGTTCCAGGGATTGTAATGATTTCCTTGATCTTCCGATGGTTTCACAAAATCGGTTTGACGAAATTTTGCAGACCCATCGGAAGTTTGAGTAAATTTTTGAGTATGCCAGAGGCCAGACACTTTGACAGCAAGTATTTACATTGGATGCATTACTTGGATCATAGTTCTTGGTCAAAATACAGACCTATTTCTCTTTTTAATTTAGATGTGAAATTATTATCAAAAATCCTGGCATCACACCTTAACACTGAGATTGGTAGCCTGATAGGTAAGGAACAAGTTGGGTTTATCCTCCAAAGGAGATAATATTCGTAGGATATTCCACCTGATACAGTTAGCAAAAATTGGACAGTATCTTTTTTACTTTACTTAGCACTTTGGTATTTGGTCCTAATTTTTTACCTTGGGTAAGGCGCTGTATTGTGAACCTACAGCTGCAGTAAAATATGCAGGGTTTTGCTTGGCATATTTTTCAATTGCCAGGGGTACGTGCCAGGGATGCCCACCCTTACTATTGTTGTTTGCTTTGGCAATGGAGCCCCTGCTTTAATAACAAAGTCCAATTCGAATATCACAGATTTAGAGGTGGATGGATATCATCACAAAATGTGTCTTTTTGCTGACGATGTAGTTCTTTTTCTCACAAATCCAATACTTTTTTTGCCTAATCCTACCCAAGTACTACTATTTTTTCTTCATTATCTGGTCTTTCCGTGCATTATAATAAATGTTATGCGGACCCATTTGAAGGCTTGCAATGCCAAATATCCTGTACTATTATAGAGGGGCTCAATTGGCTTCTCTGTCTGCATATCATGCTAAAGCCCACAAACCCATGTGGGTTGATTTAGAAGCATATCAGTTGTCCCATATTGCATTGGATACTTTACTTTGGATCCATCCAAATTTGCGCAAGAAGGTAGATAGCCCTATTACACAGCACTCTTTGAGAGTGTGGGATGATTTTAAATATTCAGGTGCTTTGAGGTCACCTCATACTTTGGTGGCATCCATAGTGAATAACCCAACATTTTTTACCAGGATTTGAGGAACCATCCTCATTTCATGAGTGGTTGGCCAGGAATTTTTGCAGGACCAGGGATTTGATTATATCTACAGGAATGCATTCATTTGCATCCTTTAGATTTAATTTTGATGTTCCACCCTCATGTGTTTTCACATATTTACAACTACATCATTTTCTTCAGACTCTACTTAAATACACAACTAATCCCCTATTGCATACCTATTTTGAGGGGATATATTATAGAGACCCCTTGGGCAAAGGGATTATTTAATTAATATATCATTCTCTAGTTTCAGCAGAAGTGAATGATAAACCAAGTTGCATGACCAGGCGGAAGGAGCATATCAGTAGATCATTGGACGACTCCCAATGGGAGCAGATTTGGGATAGAGCAGCGCACATTGTTACCCATGTTGGTTTTTATTAAGCTAATTATAAGTTCCTTATGCCCTGTTATCTGGCAACGGTTAGATTGGCAAGTTTTAAACCTAATGTGTCCGACATGTGTTTCTGACAATGCGGTGCAGTGGGCATGCTCTACCATATATGGTGGACCTGCCCACGTATTAAACAGTTCTGGATAGGTGTCTATCAACTTGTATATTCCCTTATGGGAAAACATATGAAAAAAGAACCCTATGAAGCTTTAGTGCTTCTAAAACCACAAAATTGTATGAAACACCAATTTAAACTCCTTAACTTTATCTTCACTGCTGCTAAACAAACACTTCTGAAGGCTTGGTCCTCGAGTATCCCTACTGTAAAACAAGTAAATCATAAGATAACTTGGTATTTTACTAACAAACTTTTGGCTGCCAAGCTAAATGATTCTATGGGAGTTTTTCATATGATTTGAATGCCTTGGATCACCCATTATTTGTCAGGGGACTTCAACATTTCTTTTCTTTTTTGTTGCTACCGCAGCAATTAATAATGGTTATATTTGGTCTCGGGTCTTTCCTCCCCCAGCCCTTACCCCCTTACTATTTTTCTATATCTTTTCTAGTGTTTTTTTCAGAATTTTTCCTTTTTTCTTTCTCAGTGTTTATATTTTCCGATGAACATAATTGGTTAAATTACAACATAGTTAGTGCTTCATGTTTTGAGTTACATATGTTGGATTTGTATTTACTGCAAGCCGAAGGAGACGCCGATTTTTTTTGTTTGTTTCTTGTTCACCAAACCAAGAAGTGTTCTATCTTATTTTTATTTTTGTTTTGTTCTTTCTTCTTCTGTTCTCTACTTTTCTGTACAAAAATGTTAAAATGTGTTAGACTTTTTTCTTTCAATTAAAAAATTGAAAATAAAAAAGAGACGTTTCATAAACTAGGGACCATTTAACGCACATTGATCTGTTACAAAAAAAAAGAAGTCCAATCAATTATTTCACCAAGATTGTGAAGTTTTAGAAAATACCTGGTGTCCATCAAATGGCAACGCTTGTCAGTAGACCTAAGGAAATGGGACATAACATACACATACTTCCTTTTTACATCCACTTTTATGTCAAGCCCTTGGGGATCAGGACGCAGTTTAAATAAGAAATGGTTTACAAGGAGTCAAACAAATGAATTTGTTTATACCAAATACCTAGAGCCATATAACACAACTAGGATGGATAAGCAACAAAATAATGTGTGCTATATTGTAATGTTTTTGTATATATATATGAAAAAATCCATAATTTTATTTTTTTCAAAAACATTTCAATTACATTCTTTAGGTATCTTACCCAAGTAAACAGTTCTATAAAACTTTCACTAAAACAAGAAACAATTTTTGGTTGTTGCTTTTGCAGTGTGTGCACTTCCAGCTGTTAACATGTGGCATAGATGAGTCTGCAGAAGAATATAAAAAATATTATGAAATTAAAATGAAAGGTCCCCATAAGTTATAACAAGTGATTGCTCAGTATCAAATCTTTTTCATACAGAAATAATCCTAAATACTGTATTGTGTTAACAATGTCTAAAGCAGTCCTAACTATATTTTGAGAAAAATATTAATAAAATTTTAATAGTTATGTTTTCAGGCTTTATCTGTCTCGCATCTCAACAATATATGTCACAGTTTGGGGCAGTACTTATTTCTGGAATTAGTATAAAGGTGTAAGGTTTATCAGTTCTGTTGCAGAAATGAGTGTTTCCTCCAGGCTTTGATGAGATTACTCTACATATTGATGTGTACATATAGGCCTCCAAAGTTTTTGGAACAGTCTTTGCACCCTAATGCTGAAAGTGGTGCAGAATAATTAGACATTCATTAGTCTAGGAATGCCTTAAAATCTACCTTTAGGTGTTTCAATCCATAAATGTGGTTAAAAAGATGTTCACTTTAAGGTGACTGAAAAACTCTCTGCATGTATTTTTTTATAGGGCATTTTACAGTTGAAGCTGTAAAACCGGTTTGGATGGGGTGGATATATTTCAAAATGCACAAAATATAGATAGCTATTACAATTATTAATGAACAATTAAAACACACTAAGATGTTAAAACAGAGATTATCCATGTGTGTTAAATGAAAGACCTGAAGAAATCTAGGGTGTCAAGATTTTCAAAAATGTATTGTGAGAATCAGTCTAAACCTTGTTCATTGATCTTAAAACCATGCAGTATATTTTTAAAAGCCATGCAGGTTATAGTTTGTTTTCTCCAAGAATAAGCTATAGTATGTTTAGATGCCCAAAAATGGCAAAGTCTGAAAAAAAAAAACAACCAATGTTAAAATATGTGTGTTAAATGCACGACATAGGACCTAGCATGAAAAGGAAACCTTGTCACAGTTTCATAGTCAGATTTACACATTTTCAAACAATAATTTAAATACATTTCCTTTCTTCACGTATACAGTTGCAAGCTCTGTGGAACAATTCATCCACAATCTTCTTAATATAGGAACTGTAGTTGGTTTTTGGTTAATGTAATCGTGTCAGTGAAACACTCGGTATCATTCAGTCTATTGAGTAGTGAGAAAGAGAAAGAACAAAAACAAATGATACATTCTGGAAATCCAAAGGAAAAGGGTAGGACTGGGAAGCAGGAGGGTATGGTTGACTTGATCAGAAATAGAGACCTTCTTTTAGTGATTTCCATATGTACCCATACAACAATGGTTCATTGTAAAGCAACCCTTTACTGCAGAAACTGCTCTATTTGCTTTATAATACTACAGAAGTTTACTTAGACACACACACTTTAACAAGAACATAAAATGATGGCATTAACGTTGTTTTTGCCAGTCAATAATCCCAAAATAAATTATTTTTTAGGAAAATGTCTACTTACATAAAAATAATAATAGCGTACATCAAGTTGAGTCATATAGATAAACGTTTTTAAAATCTGTCAGTGCATAATCTCTAAGCCTCACATCTGACATATTACAGTTTTAGACATTTAGTAAATGTCAAGCAGACTTACTGCTTATTAGCTAAGGAAAATAGTGGACGCTCTATTTGAATGAAACAGATTTTCCTATACCTAAGCTTATATGTATCTGGGTGGTATTATCTTCAAGGGCTGCACTGGGTTAGGATTAGTGACATGTCAGAGCTCCCAGGAATTTTCTCTTTCTGCAGAATAAGATGTTTGTATAAAATCTGCCACTGGAAAAAAAGAAATAGTTGAAATGATCTGGCTTTGCATGGGTTAAAAGCTTCTTGTCAGAGCCAGCGTAGTTCTTAGCTGAGCCCTCGTTGTCTAGTAATTAGGAAAAGTTTGCTGGAAACATTTTTAAGTACCTTTGAAATGTTAATGAAAACTTTTGCTGTGTTAATGGTAAAGTATTTTTTCAAATTATGATCGGAGTATAGTTTAATTAGTCTGTAACAAGTCATAGTTTCTCTGGGACAGGAATAGCTATCTCTAAGGAGTGGGTCAGACATTTGATTTGTGTTTCAGTGATTGAATATCAGAAAAATATATTCTTAATTTTTTTTCGCACAGTTTCAGAACAAAGAAAAGTTAGAGCCTTGGTCACATTCTTGTATTTGTTGCTTTTCTGTCCTCATGACTGTCATACATGCAGTCACCTAAATTAGTAGGACTATTATTATTATTAATAATAATATTAATAATAATAATAATATTAATTAATAATAATAAACAGGATTTTTATAGCGCCAACATAATATGCAGCACTGTACATTAAATAGAAGTTACAAATGACAGACAGATACAGACAGTGACTAGGGAGGAAGAGGGGACCCTTCCCAGAAGAGCTTACTAGGGGAAGTCTTAAAAAAAAAAAATGTATGCTGTGCCTACATATTTGATAATATACACATTTATAGATAACCATGTTCCCATATGAAATATTGTTTATTAAGTATGTTATTTTCTTTACTGTAGAAATGTGAAAAGAACGTCACCTGTACTTTCGACCTGGACTGGGCCATTTGCACTGTTAACAGGTGCTGGTGATGGTACCATTAGTATTCATCTAAGGTAAAGACCATTATTTATTCTGTTGTTTTTATCAACAATGTGTTCGACCAATGTATTGATAAAAATCTGCTGACAAGTTACAGTGCAATACAGGGAGCACAATACATATTACAAAATTGCATGCAGGTAATATATTGCAAATTGTTTCAATCTAATTTTTGGAAAACTGTCATAGTATAAAAGATACAACATTGTCCACCATATGCATAAAAATCTAAGTAAAAAGCTTAACCCTTAGGTGCTTAATTTTTCATGTGTCTTCCTTGCCTTTGCATGCCAGCCCCCTGCCCCTAGTATATATATTCACTATAATTCACTAACATTCCTTTTCAATAAATATTACCAGAAATTCAATGAACTTACTGGTTTTATTGTTCATATTAATATAACCATGTTCAGTTAAGGAACTCAGCCAACTAGACTTCCTATTAGTAGAAGGTTGTCAGGGGTGGTTTTGCCCTAAACAAGGCAGACAGACTAAGCCTCCGATATATATATTGACAATGGTGACATCACTGGCCCGCCAGGCACTTAACCTGTTTCATCCATTGACAAAAATGATTTCAGGGGTTTTACAATGCATTGTTTTTAAAGAATTTAAAGTGAATATAAAACTAGGTTATTTATGACACTGGCAGTGGATTGGAGAATATTTTCTTTCACTCCAATTACAGGGGCATATGCTACAAAGTATGCCTAAATGTATGTATTTTATATATTTTATATATATATGCATTTACATTATTCATTTATTGTTCTGGGTAGTGTTTTTTTTTCTGGGACTCTGCTTCTCTTTGTCTTGTTTTCATATATTTTCTTTATCTCTCTTTCTCTCTTCTCTTCTTTCCTTTCCTCTCCTTTTCTTTCATAATTATCTTATCTGTTCATATCCTATCCTATTGTTCCAGTTACTGTCCTATCCCCTCCTCTCCTCTTCCCTTCATACCTCTCTTTTCTTCTTGTGCCCCTTCTTCACCTCTTCTCTCCATTCCCTGCTTTCCAAGTCTTCATCACTTCTTCCCTCCATTTACCACCTCCCTCGGTCTTCTTCAGCTTTTACACCCACTTCCTCTCCTTTCTTCTCCTGTGCTTTCCTCACCTCTTCCCTCCATCCCCCCCCCCCCCTTCTTTCTTCTTTTGTGTCTTCCTCACCTCTTCCCTTATTCCCTGCTCTTCTATGCTCTCCTAGTTTTCCCCACCTCTTCTCTCCATTTACCACCTCTCTTGGTCTTCTTTGGCTCCTACCTCCATCCCCACCTCCCCTCCTTTCTTCTTCTGTGCTTTCCTCACCTCTTCACCCTTTCACTTCACACTACTGCCCTTAAACCTTCCCCAATCCTCTGCTCCCCCATCTCCTCTGAATTTATTACATTGTCATTTATTTTCTTTTTCTTCCTTTGCAACTTTTCTTTGCTTCATTCTAGCCATCCCTTCCTTATGTTGATGAGTTTTTTTCATCACCCTTCTTTTAAACTTCTTTTGATTCCATCTTTCTTTTTTTTTTCTTCCTTCCTTCAGCAGGTTAAATTCAAGCTTATAAGAACATTATGTTTCAACAAAAATAGTTTTCAACAACCAGCAGAAACAACATTAGAATAAAATTTGTTCATTTTTTCTCAAATGTGGAAGAAATCATAACATGATTCTTTTATTATATCTTATAACTACTTCTATTTTTATCTATCTATAGAGTACATGCCTTCTATTCATCTTCTATATATCATCCATTTATCCTTATGTTCTTTCTTTTTCTTATTCATGACCTATTTTGGGGATATAAGAAGAATCATAATCTAGCAGCCTTTTAAAGCCGATTTTTTTCCCTTCTTACTAAGTATCTGCTTTTGTAAATTGGCATCCCACAGAATGTATTTAGGAACAATGCTGACTGTCTGTTCTAGTTAATCATGAATAAAGGAATAATACATGTAATTCTGAATATTCAGCATTTGCATATTTTATTGCTTGCATATTTTATCTTGAATTGCATTTGACTTACAAATCAAGTAAAAAGATATAAATAAATGTGTTCAAGTTGTAAGTTAAATGTTCAAATGTTGTTTTTCTCCATTACATTCTCTTGTACAGGAAACATTCAAGTTTTAATGAAGTGGACAAATATAAATATATATATTTATATTATATTATTTATTAATTTGTTTATTTATTAGATATTTCATAGATAGATGTTTAACTGCTTGGCAATGCAAATATCAAGATGCCCTGCTGAAGTTCAAACTAACCATCAGAATAGAGAAGAAAGGTGATTTAAGTAACTGAAAGTGGCATGGCTGTTGGTAGCAGATGGGCAGGTCTAAGTATTTTGGAAACTCCTGTTTTGCTCAAATTTTATTCAAACCATATCTAGGGTTTACAGAGAATGGTCCCAAATAGCGAAAATACCCAGTGAGCTGCACTTCCCTAGGCAAAATTCCCTTGTACATGTTGGAGGTCAGAGAAGAATCCCTAGGCTGGTTCGAGCTGATAGAATGGCAATATTTCACATAACCACCAAGACAAGTTCAGAAAAAATATTGCCTGATTTGATGAGCCTCAATTTCTGCTGCAATAGTTAGACGGTAAGATGAAAATTTGGTCAACGACATGAATGCATGGATCCATCTTTCTTTATATCAAAGGTTCAGGCTGATGCTGGAGGAGTTATGGTGTGGAAGAAATTTTTTTTGCACACTTTGGGCTCCTTTGTATAAACAAATACCGCTGCCTGCCTTAGTACTGTCACTGTCCATGTCCTTTATGACCACAGAGTGCCCATCTTCTGATTTGGCAGAATAACACACCAGGTTACAAAGTGGTTTCCTAAAGGTGACAGTAAGTTCACTGAACTCAAATGGCCTCTACAATCACCAGATCTCAATCCCACAGAGCACCTTTGATATGTGGTGGAATGGCCAACACATTTGCAGCAATTGCTTAGTTTTATCATGTCCGTATAGACCAAATCCCTGAGGGATGTTTCCAGCAGCCTATTGAACCCTGTACTAGCAAGGTTACAGCAAGTCTCATTTAAACCTAATGAACTTGATATATTTGATTCCAAGAATGGAAAAGTATATTGTTGGCGGAGATGAATCCTGGATTCACAACACCATGGTTAGTTGAATTGGTAAAGTGTATCAAATATATTTAGTTTAAAAAAAAAAAAAGTCTGAAATAAATGTAGTTCATTACTACCACTATCCTGTCAAATTAAACCACCAATTAATAAATTTAAAGAAGCTACAAAATATAGAGCTTGCACTTGCAAACAAAACTCAAAAGAAAACAAGGCATCCTGCATAACATGTAATAAACTAGTTCTCTGTGCAATTGTGACCAAAGGTTGGGTTTTGGCTGGAGTCAGTCTATGTTCCAATGGGCCCGAAATGGTATTTAGGAATGTCCATCAGGCTAGTCATGCTTGTGTTGCTTGCACCCATCCACTTTAATCTGCTTCCTCAATTGCTAAGCGATATGCAAACTCTAAACACTTTACATTTCTCCATTTTTCTCCATTAAATTCTCTTAAATAGGAAAAATTCAAGTTTTAATAAGTAGACGAAAAAAATAAAAAAATAAAAAAAAATAAAATATTTTTTTTTGACAAAAAGGTAAATCTCCTCCCCTTCTGTCTTTATCGTGGTGGCGATAAAGACAGATTGGGAGTGCAAAGCCTCCTGGAATACATAAGTCATGGATCGCAGGAGGCTTCAGGCTGCTCCTTTTGCGCATGCCTAATTTTGGGCAGAAGAAGTTTTATCTTCAATAGGGAAAAACATGCTAGTCTCACCCATGCGCAGTGAGATTGGCACTCTTTTTCTCCCCATCTATGTCACCTGATCTTGCGCCAGTGTGAGATTGGATGACGTAGGCAGAAGAAGAGAAAAGAAAATGGCGGCACCCGACACGTCCTCTGCGTCGGGTTGAAAGTGGAATTCTGGACGGGGGACCCAATCCAGGGAACCTCTGGATGGATCTGCTAGGGTAAAGGTGAGTTTTATCTTTATTTATTCTGCTTTAGGAGAGTTTAGGCTGCCTACATTATCTTCACACACAATATTTCATTTAGCTTAGGTAAGGTTTGGATCTGTAGCAAGAACAAGCATTCTTGCAAGGCTCCTGGCAGCTGGCACCTTGACAGCCACTCCACCACCTGTACCATTGATGATAAAGCACCAGATTTGACAGTAGGCAGCAGTCTATATGTAGTCTTATCCAAAGAAGCAGTTTAGGGGCTTAGGGAAGTGTTAACCAACTACAAACTCTGACCAACTGATCGTGGTAAAAAATTAACTTGAATATCTAGGATTATATAACAGGATTTTCATTTGCATGTTTTTAAATAGTTAACACAGTGTCTGAAGTGAACAGCCTTTATTTCTTTAGTAAATCAACTCTGTAGGTGCATGCCACTGTTCCTTACAAAGTGATTCATAAGGCATGGAATGCACTGACAGCCAGGACACTAGCAGGCTTTTGTTAGGCATTTAATATTATCATTATAATACATACTAATATCTTTAAAATGTTTACACTTACATTACAAAGATACACACATATTATAGTATAAAACAAAATATACGCAATGTATAGTATATGTGGTGATGTATAAAACTTTCAGCAGCTCTCATTTATTTCCAAGCTCAGTCTAATAATGTTAGCTTATTGGCTTTTATCTTTTCCTTCTCTAGTATGTAATCTATCAATTGTTCAAAGGATAAGCATTTTTAAAAAGTCTTGGTAGTCTTGATAAGGATACATTCTTTTTTTATCTGTATCCATGGAAACCACCCTGTCCACATCAGTGTGACAAACTTGTCGAATTTCGATTTAGAACCCATTGTTCCCAAAGAATTGTTGACTTGTTCACGTAAAAGCAAGTACTCCTTTTATTACAAAATTGATTTTGTTAAGATGATGTGTGTATTAAGTTTAGGAGCTGTGATGCTATTTTCACTTAGCTCAATTAGGTGCTGATAAGAGAGAAAAAGGAGGAGATTAACACAACAGACTGTGTTGGCGAAATCAAATTCCCAAACTAATGGCTTGCTGTTAACTGCACTGCCTTTCAGTATGTTGTTCTTTGTGGCTGTATTATCAAAGCCCTAGAGCTGCAATGTGATAAAAATTCCACCTGTTGGTCAAAAGCAACTTGGAACTTTGAATTCTTTTATGTAGAATATAATCAGTACTAGTGATTGTTTCAAAAGATATCAGCTACTGTTCAATGTGGAGATGTTCAATAATAATGTACTATCACAAAGCAAAACAGATATCTGCTTCTGCACACAGTGGAATTAGAACAAGGGTACTTGATACTTTAAATCAAATTTACTTATGTCCTCAAGTAAATATATCATAGTGTAGGTTTTTGTTTTATTCCTGAGGCAATCAGGTAATTAAAATGTAACAAGTTCCAAATGACTCAGGAAAAACAATTGTAGATCAAAGTGTGAGGATGCTAATGAACTAATATTGGATGCAAATTGACCTCCCACTCATATTTAAAATGTGTTTTCCTGTCAATCTTTAACTTTTCTAAAGTAATTGTTAAACCAAAATCTGCCATCTGGCTTTTAGATTAGCATGATGGGACTTTACTTTTTGCTGTTAGATTGCTCAAGGGTGAACATTTTCTATACCTTTTTCAAAATGGCTTTTTTATAGGTAATGTTTTAACTTTATTTGATGTGGGGTTCAGCCACAATATAATGCTAAAGTACATTAATTTGGGGAGAATCATGCATTTTCCAAATTGAGATCATTCAACTGTGCAATTATCACTTGCCACTGCTATATTTATAATTCCTGGCACAGATTCCCCAACCGTGACTGCTGCTCTCCCTCAAGTGCAAGCAAATTAGTACCAAAATTTACCTAACATTACATTTTTAGGACAGGTTACTTTTTTACACAAAAAAACAACTAGAAAAGGAGATTTGGTCTGCACTTTTATTCAGAGTGGTGACATGTAAACACAACCAGTCCACATGCCCACAAATATACCATAATACAGATTATATTCTGTATATATACATACCTAATACTTTAACACTAGTACATCCAGGGGCAAATGACTAGCTAACACCCAAGAACACATTTTTGTATATACTGTATATAAGCCTATATAAGCAATTCTTCCTTGACAGTCGTGTATGACAGTCTCTGACATTACAGATCATTAGTTGCAGGCACTGTCATTTCAGCACTGTTACAAATTAGTGAGGGTGTATTGGCCTTATGAACAAGGCTGGATTTCTAAGCAGGGGTGCCAGAGGCAGCACACAGCCGCCTACACATCTTTTTTTTCTGGCAGTTATACAATTTATGATTTAATTAAAGGTTGAAGATTGCCTGTCTGTCAGTGCCATCTACCTATTTATTTTTTCTGCTTCTCTACAGCTTCTACAATTTCATAAGTGGATTACTTTGTATTTAATATTTATCCACTCTGGGTTTGCAAACTACACTTTTAAGTTGTTAGAGTAGAGTTAGAGGGCTGTCCCTCTTTCAGATCCAAGTTCCTCTAACCCTCTTTCCTCCTCATTTGTCCTTCTTTTTGGGTGAAGATATACACTTCTTTAAAATGTAATATTTAAATAAAAAGTGTTATGTTCTCGTATTTATTATTACTGAACCTTTCTTCTAGTCTCTAAATTATTCCGTATGTCATATTTAAAAGGTAATGTAAAAAAAATTGTTGTTGCTGTAAGCATTTATGGGTTCAACCGATTATTTCTTTTGTATACTCGTTTTTTTGTGCTGGCTGGGTGTGGTATATTCTTATTACTTCTTACTCCATATTATGGTTTTATGTGTTCTGATGCTAAGTGAACGGTCTCTTTCGGCCTCTGTACTTGCAGTCACTGTGTAACTGTGTAACGCTATAATATCTGACCTTTCCACAGTGATCTGTCCAATCAATGGGGTAGAATTGCAGAAGACAACTGCTCTAGCCAACAGTAAGGCGTATGCATAGCATGGAATGCAGCAAAAACATTCATCCAAAAGCCTAACCAGACCTGTCCACAGCACAATGACCCTATCATTTTTTTACAGTTAACAATAAATTTGTTGCTCCCATTTTTTTTTGTCCCTTACAATATACCCCTACCCTACCCATACCTCTAATGGCTGATCTCTTTGCACCCTTCATCAGATTAACCGCTCTACCAACTTTTTCTTCTATACTTCCATATTAACAGCCCCGATTTCATGCTTTCTGCAAATCTTTAGTCAGTAGACGACCTTGACCAAATACCAAGCACTACAGCAGAATGAACAGAACATCAATCTTTCAATGAGCTAGTGGTTTTTGGAAGGGCCCACATATCACTGGTGCAAGGGAACAATTGGACCCATGTGTTTATGTATTCTGCAGTGAAAAGATCTCCTCCTACCCCATAGTGATCCATTTTGCAACATTACAAAAGAACCTGTGTAATCATACTTACTACCAGGCAATATGGTTAATTTTACTGCTATTACATTACAATAACATCACGGATTACCAATAAATCTAAATTGAGTAATTTTACCAAGCTGATTTTGCCAAAGCAGGAACTCTCAGTTTTACACTCACTGAGCTGCTTATGTTAAAAAAAAAATGTAGAAAAAGTGTGTAAGGAATGCATTTAAGTTGGGTTTGTTTAGTTAATATTTTTGTTCTTTTTTTCTAATTGTAGATTTGCCAGTTTTTTTGTGTACTTTTTGTATTTGTGTAACTTCATTTTTTTATGTGAACTAGCCAAGGATAGGTAAAAGTTCATTTAAAGCCGACTGATTTATTAAAAACCAACCAAAACCTCCTTTATTTTACCTTGAATATTGATTTCAATGCATTTTAACAAAATGGTAAATATTTTTACAAATCCTAAATTTTTTAGCACAATTGTAAGGAATTGTAAGGAAAATTAAAGGTTTTATGATGATAAAAGAAAAAAAAATTATTATTATTAGTATTGCCTGCTACATACAACCTCTGCACCGCCATCCATAAAAGCATTCCTAGGTCAGGGGCCCTTGTGGTCACTTTTATACATCTAGTCCTACCTGGCACCAGATGAGATGGTTAAGTTCGGTCTACAGGTCCACTGTTAATTCACCATCACAGGTTAGCACTGAATATCCCACCACTCAATATTCTATTGATTATTGCTGAAAACGTCATTACTGATTATATCACAAATAAACAATGAACACTCTGCCACTCATAGGTTAGCAATGAAGAACCCACCGCTTATTACATTGCAGGCCAATTCTGAAGATCCCACCACTCATTATATCTCAGGGTACCAATGAAGGTCCTTTAAGAAAATAAAATCATGGGTTTGTATTGAAGATCCCATCACTCATGACTTCTCATAATAATTCTGAAGATCCCACTATTTATTTAACCCTAGATTAGCAATGAAGATACTGCCACTCATTAAACCACAGGTTGGCACTAATGGGCCTGTAAGACTAAGAAACTTCCCATAGAGCAAGGGCCACCAGGAAAATTTTTTTTAGAAAAGCCGGTATCTGTTGCATCACTTGGAAAATTGAATGATGTCTACCCAGCAGAAGTGATGAAAGAGTTAAATAGTAAAAAACAGCTGTGCTGAATTATTCGTTTTGCTGATTATGTTTTTAATATATTATTATATCTCTGCTTTATCTTCCTGATCCTCTTATAATGAGAAAACATTCCCGAGTAGTGTTTCTTGTGTATGTGTGAACAGCCTATTGATTACTGTTGCTTTCTTTTCGCCTCCTGCGTTTATTTCTATTCTGCAATAACATTGCAGCATTTTCAATACATAGGGGAATACAATACATGCTTTGCATTGTGCTGGTGTTTAACCTCTCTGTAAGCTAGTCTAATATCCGGCTATTAAACCGGCAATTCTTGAGGATCTACTGATCTCTAGTGGCCAGTGTCATAAAATATTTCATGTAAGGAGATGTCTGGAAGGCACTTTGCTCATATAAGTCTGCATTGGGTATATAGTATATGATTTGCCAAATGCATTTGTAGAAATCTAAAGCTTCTATGAATGCAATGGCCATATTAGGCCAATACATATTTTTTTAAAATACAATGGAGAATGGCAGAACTAAAACATAAATATCAATTATAAAGTGTAAATCCAGACCCCAATATCTCATATAGGCTTTAACATGTTAATTTAAAAATACTTCCCTTTATGTGGTGACAACACTGTCCCTGTCTGCAAATTGGGCTGCTTAGTTGTCGCTCTGTCACACAGGCTTCTGATGCAGACTACAATTGTCCATTGTTATTACTATCAGAATTATCCACCTTGAAAAATACCTAGCAAGCCATAGCTGACCAGCATATAGACGGGACGTGTCTAAAAAAAAAAAAATATTGCAGAAGATAGTATTAAAATGCACTTTGCATCTTAAATGTGCTTTACCCATTTAAGGCTTAGTACACCTAAATGGATTGGTTAAGTTACAGCCCCCATTATACTCTCAGTACTTACCCTTCCTGAACTCCCCTACTGTATTTTTCACTCCAGCAAGCTAAATAAAATACCTGTTACTTCTGAGAATGGAAAAAAGTGACTCATGTGACTGTTCTGGGCCAAACAGAGAGTCTATAGTCCTTTGTATGCTACAAATTCAGAGTATTATAACTTATACAGAGCTTTCCTTCACTCCCAGCAACCAACCAGATCAGTGCAGGAATAGAGGTTCATTACAGAGAACTTTTTGGGTTTGCCCTATGTAGCTTCTAAATTATAACTGTCATCAAAAAAAGTAAGGGGGTTACCATCAGTGGACTTCTGAAAATTATGTTCTCCTGTCTATGTTTTGTGGCTACTTATAAATAGCGTACCTAGAACGAGTATGCATAAGGGTAAAAAGGGAATCCTAAACCGACATTTTTGTTCTCAATTAATGTAAATTTGTTAATAGTAATTTTATAATGTTAATGTTTTCTGTAATAGAAGGCAGTAAACACTCGCCTGCACCTCTATCACGGAATACAGATTTTGCAGATATGTTCTTTTAAATAGAATTAAGCTTTTTTTGTGTTCAGAGGGACCAAATTTAAACATATTTTCCTACAACAGACATTGCTGAAGAATGCCTAGAATATGACAGTACTTTGAGCTCAACCCTTCTCAATTAGAGCTTCATTGAATTTCAGAGTTCCTCGAGGGGTTGCTTAAACTGTGGCTGATTCACCTCCCATTTGAAGATGCCTGCAAAGTTCTGGGGTCAGAATCACTGTAGAGGCAGCTGCATGGCTCTAATGATTTAGGTTCTATAAAGATGGCATTCCAGCCACCACTGTTTGGGGCAACTTGCAAAATCTTCATGAAATACAATATAATTATAATCCAGGTCCAAAAAATGTATATGTATGAAAGTTCAGTTACAGATCCAGAAAACTGTCTTATAGTAGTATTCCCAAACATGCAAAGGTTTTTGCATTTTACTGGGTTTTCAACAGCTTAGATGCATTTTGTTTTTAGATTTAGAAAGAGAGGGAGTTCTTTAACATTGGAAAACTATCATCTAACTTTCTGCAAAGTTTGCAAGGCAGGAAGTGCTTCAAACAATTACAATATGCATGTACAATGATGGAGAAATATTTATGGAGCCTAAATTATAATAATTCATAAATATATATTGGCTGGTGGTCACTATTATATTAGAGTACCTTTAGATGAAGGTATGATAAATTTAAAATGTAGAGACTTTTAATATATAAGAAGGCTGGAATGACTTTTGCAAAGGGCATATTGTTATTTTGAGGGCAAGTAAGAAACACAATGTGCTCAATGATTTACTGTAAGGAAATGCTTAAGTACAAGGAAATATTCCCAATAAAGATTCTATCTGCACGGTACAGTGCAGTAATGCTGGTTGTTTGCCTTCTAGTTATATATGGTGTTTTGTGTTTTTAGTTCTGTATTAAAAAAATCAACAAATAACAATAGGAATCATAACTAGAAAAAAAAAAAAAAGATGCAGCTCCAAAAAATCTGTACAATGTGCTGTCAGAGTAAACATGGCTTTGTGAATTTTTTTGACAACATGCATTCTGAAATAGGAGCATAATAAAAATGTAAAAAAAATGTGCATAGATACTATGAAACCCTTGCAGTGTGTGCAGTATGGTCCTTTTGCTCCCAGATATTTAAGGGCCATCTTTAGGGTGCATTTAGACTTCAGCACTTCATTGTGGTACATTGCCATGCATTGTGTTGTGTTATAACCTGCATTACCTTCACACAGCTTACTTTGATTGAAGGAGCTGCCAATGTGTCACAAAGGAGCCAAAAACACACAATTTACATTATGTATCATTATATCAGTGTGCACTTTATACTGTATTATTCCTACCTAATATATGACTGCAAAATATTTAAAAGATGTATAAAAAGAGCCATTAGAGAAAATGCCATTTTTATTTCAGGTATGACACCAGAAGCTGGCATGCATGGGTTTGCTGGAGCATGTGCTGCTGAGCAAACCATATTTGTTCGTGAATTAGCCATATGTACACTATCATAGTTATGTAAATCTCCGTGAGTATCACTGGCAAGTTATACATACTGTGAGAAGGCGCTTTGGATGTTCTTCTGTGTTTGTTGGTGCATTGATGTGACAGTAAAAACTCAAAATAGAGAAATCAGCCCCAATGTGTGAACAACATTGGAATCCTTGTAATAAGGACAAACAGTAAAATTTGCTTAGCTTCCTATCTGAAAGTCACAATTTGTATCGCTTAATATTACTTGGACGGATAAACAATAGTATAAATACAATTTTTTAATTAGTAAATTTTTTAATTAAACTAAAAAAAAACCTCCAGGATGGTTAAGCGAACAAAACTTTCAGTGATAGTAAGCTAAATACAATCCAGGTGCATCTAAACCCAAAAGGTGCTTAAAGTTTTATCATTCTTTTTCTATACAGGATTCTTGTTCTCTGTTTAAATGTGGTGGCCTTACTGCAGGGGTTTGACATTCACCCTGCCAAGTCAGGGGAAAGTTCTCCAACCAACAGGACGAATGAACTTTGGTGATTGTAGAGCTATAGGTCAGAGATAGTTTGGAGTAACTTGGACCTGGGCAGGGAGACCATAGCCTCTGTACAGAGATCAATGGTCCTTCTCCACATCATGCTGGAATAATAATCTTTTCTATTCAATCTGTGCCTGCATTCCATTATTTGGTATACCTTTTTTTGATGATTTGAACTGAGATTTCAATTAGACTTTACACGTTACTTGCAAGTATATCTGCACATTACAAAATGTTCTTTGGTCCCAAAAGTGTTAACAGTGCAATTCATTAATGAATGAAAAGAAAGAAGCTATTTCATTTATTGTTTACATATTACAAATATGTTTTAAGCATCTTTATTACAGTCATTCCTTTAAATCTGTATTAGATAAGAGACAAAAGAGCAACGTAAGTAAATACCCAACAACCACAAGTCTGCTAATCAACTCTGCCTAGCCACTATTGACAACAAGAATGCATTAGGCTCACAATGACATCAAGCAGTAAACAAATGTTTTTATTAAAAGCTTTAATTTAACAAGCAGAAAATGAGTATGTGCCTACTAAAATCTTGTGGGTAAGAAATAAATTATGTTTTTTCTCTTACAGTAATCAGTGTGCCACTCAGAGTGTTATTAATATTGAATGCAACCCCAGAGGTAAGTTGATTTACCTAATGATGCATGACAGTTTTATTTTGGATTCAGTGTATAAACAAAGTGTACAACCAGCAAAATATGAAATAGTATATATAGCCACAGCTATAGCAAGCAATGCCATGTGAAATTATAAACCTTCTTGCAAATTCTTCCTGCTCTGGTTTCCGAAGCTTCTAGTTCCAACTTACTAAAGTATTATATGTTCCTTGGTGTTAAAAATGTGTCCATAAAATGCATTCCTACCTATTTTTTTTATCAGTTATGTATCTAATCACAATTGTTAATCCTATATTTGAGCACTATTTTCTGTTTTCCATTTACTCATGCCTTGATAGGCTCTGTTAGTTTACCAATTCAGGGCGAATTGCCAAAGTGTCTTGCTAACCAATATATACCCATCTCAGCAATATGCACTCACTGTTTCTTCCATCAAAGCTAGGTGGCATGGTTGGCTCAGTGGCTAGCATTGCCTTTGCAACACTAGGTCCCAGGTTTGAATCTCGATCAAGTACGAGTTTGCATGTTCCCACTGTGTTTGCTTGGGTTTATATTCCAAAACAACATGTGGTTAGATTTTTGGCTTCTTCCCAAATTGATCTTGGACTATATTAAAGACACATGACATTAGATTGTGAGCCTTTTTGAGGGGCAGTTAATGATATGGGTTCTTTGCAAAGTAATATGTTGGTGATAAATAATAGCAAGATAATTAAAAAAGCTACCAATATGTATATGGTGATTCCAGAATAGAGTGGAGTAGGTGCTTCCCGCCCATAAAGAAGTACTCATGCCTGTGTAGCCAATTTCTTTGCCCAAATAATGTCACGTGACAAATGAATGATTATTAATATTATCATATTATGCAGTGCTGTACAAAGTCCATAGTGTCATTAACTGTCCCTCAAAGGGGCTCACAATCTAATGTCCCTACCATGGTCATATCTCATTTATACAGTCTAAGGTCAACTCTTTTTGGGGAAGCTGCACGTTTGTCGGATGTAGGATGTAGGAGGAAACTGGAGTACCCGGAGGAAAATTGAAGAGGAAATAAGTGAGAATAAATTGGTCATACAGTGAGCTTTAAAGTCACTTTGCAGTAAATGTTATTTGTCCTTTGTAGATAAAGGCAGAAAATAGCACTCTAAGCTCTGAAGGTTTTGCAAGAACAATAGATACATCATATTTAATTGAAGCTTAATCACAATGTAAAGATTTTTTCATTGTGTTCTTTTTCACATCAGAATGTGGAAAAAGAGCCTTGGACAAATCAAAAATAGTTGGTGGAACTGATGCTGCAGTAGGTGCTTGGCCTTGGATTGTGTCTCTTTATTACAGCGAAAGACAAGTATGTGGAGCATCTCTGGTGAACAACGAGTGGTTAGTGTCAGCAGCTCACTGTGTCTATGGGTAGGTATGCAGCTTTTTTTATTGATTACTAGTACATTCTGCACTTTAACAAGCTCTATTCCTCTTATGTTGTATTTGATTTACAAATGCTTACGGCTTGTTTAGTGACCTGACTGATCTGCTGAACGGCAGAAAATCTAACAATGCAGCTCAGTCCATCTACACATGAAGTGGTCTCTGCGTTTCTCAAAACTAAATCTGTGTGAGTTAAATGTGTCTTTAATGACTGTGCCCTTCACGTTTAACCTGATCTAAATTAGTAAAGGAAAGGGATGATTTATTGCATCTCTAAAGAATGATTGGCCTGGAGGGAATTGCAAAGTAAAAATGTGGGTGAAAAATGATACAGTCACACATAACAAATGTGAAGTGAAGTAGTCTTTACCCAATTATAAAAAGCTGTAAATGTGTTTTTTGATCATGCTTGGATTCATTACATATTTCACGGACTTTGTTGAAGCCAGTGATAGGATGTGAACTGGCTGAGGTCAGCTGCCAACAGCTTTACCAACTTAGACATATGAAGTGCCAATCCCAGTATATGCTGATCCTTAATTCTTGTAAATCATTATTCTGGTTCAGTACCAGTAGTTAGTGGCAAAGACAGTGCTACCATATTGCAATGCTATGATTGTAGCAGATTAGTGAAGAAGTGGTGCAGACTGGTGCAGATTGTAATAGGGAAGTGAAGAAGTGGTGCAGACTGGACTTGGCATTTTACATCCACCATGTGTTCATAGTGGCCTGGAGTGACTGTTCTGCAAGGTCCAAGCCATTCTGATTCTGAGCTGCCATTACCTTTACCGGGGTTAGGTGGAAGAATAGGAACCTGCCGGTAAAAAAAAGTAGATCTAGCTTTTAGAAATATGTAAATGTATAAAATGTCAAAATATATTTGTATCTTTCAATTGTAGTAATGATGTGGTATAAGAGTATGATTATAAACCAAGTATATAAGGGTAAACTTTAAATTTCATTGAAACCTCTGCAGTGTTAAATCCTGCTGTTGATTCTTAGGTGACTCACCCAATTGACAGAAGCAATTCAGCAGATGTGTAGTTAATACCTTCCTTATTATCTGCACGAAGGATCAAATCAGTCCTGACACATAGAGAAGTTAGAGAATCACTGTGTGAGATAACAAGTGCAATGGATGTTGGAAACACTTGATATGAATCCTGGTTACCTTAAATGGTCAGATTGTTCTATATAGTAATATATATAGTAATATATTGGGCCATTATATAAAAACAACATTGAGTTGTTTATGGCCAAACTTAGGGTTCTCTATACAATAATTTGTCTACTTCTGAATTGCTTCTTTTGTCATTAAATTCATGCAACTACAAAGACATTTTGAATAAGCCTAATTACCAAATCGTAAGCGCCTCAAAAACAAGTCAAAATCGGGTTAAAATAACCTAAACCAGAATTCAAAATTGCAAAGAAGCATTTTTTTTTTCATTTCTTTAACTTCTTAGTCTAAAGCCCAGCCCTTGTTCATATGAGTGATTGGGCTGAATTGTTTTTTGTGCATTTTAATATTAGAAAACCTAAGGTGACTCTATAATTGTACAACAAAGAGTTGCCTGAAAAGAAAAACTCTTCACCTTACTCTAGAAAATAACATAAACTGTTGATTTAAAATTCTGCAAAATCTGAAGGAAATTTCACTTGTTTATAGTATATTATTTAAAAATGTCTATTATAATCATTATCCAATCATCAAGAAAAAATTGGACCCCCATCTAAATGGCCATTGCAGTTTGGAAATTGGAACAAGAAAGCAAGGTTGGAAACTAATACAAGTAATCAGTTCATTTTAAAAACAGTTTTGGGTGGGCTAGGAGGGAGTTTTATAGTTAATAAAATGATGGTAAATCACATTTGCCTGGACAGAATTCATATCTAAATAGTTTGTTTAGGTGGACTACATGTTCCATCAGGATTCTCATTGTTTGACAGCCTATCATTGTATACATATCCAGAATGAAAGATCAATATTAAAACAGCTGCTAATGCAACCAGCCACAGCCCAGGTTATTTATATTCATATGTTTGGTTAACATAAAATATCGACTTGCAGAAAATGTGTGGTTCCCAGATAAAGCCTCTAGCAATATGCAAATGACATCCCAGTTGGTTGTGAGGCAGATCCCAGCTGCACTGCTTATTGCATTTAGCCCCTCTCCATGCAGAGTGGAAGTGCCAAGAACCAGTCTTTCAAACCAATTGTTTCTCAACTAGAGCATGCTAATTATTTGCATCATGAGGCTGATGACTAATTGGCTTGAGATTTTTAACTTAGCTGCTTTTATTAATTAAATTAATAACCCCTTTATAATTGCATTGTTGTTCCCGCTACTGTTATAATTCATAGTTTTCTGGCTGGAATCAAGGGATCTGCTGATAATTTTGTGTTACAAAACTTGTGTCCCGTGGAGTAGTCAGAAAACATTAAGTACTTTCCAATTCTAATAAACTATCTCACCTAATCCGATACAAAGCTTGAATTATGTGTACTCAAAACAGGTCAAAGATTAACAAAGAATATAGAGATGGAAACATTCAAGCTCATTACTCAGCTGTTAACCATTCAGAACTTTTTTTTTGTGATCTGCAGAAGGAACTTAATACCGTCCAACTGGAAAGCCATTCTAGGAATGCATAACAGTTTTAACCTCACCTACCCGCAAACAGAAACCAGATGGATTGACCAGATCATCATAAATCCCCATTACAACAGGCGTACTAAAGACAGCGACATAGTCATGATGCATCTAGAGACCAAAGTAAATTATACAGGTAAGGAGATAACACAATAGGCTTGGTTCAATGATAAGCAACAGAAAAAAATTAATCAGTGAAGTGCTAATGCTCTCTGTCATACACCAGGGCTAATTCACAAGGACAGTAATTTTTGGTGCTTCCCTGCAGGGAAATTCTGCTTGTAGCATCTTACCTGCATTTGCCCATAGGGAATAAATAAATAGGAGCAATACGGTTTGGTACTACCAACAGCCACTTGCTGACAAATGTTCAAATGCTCATTCTTTAAGAATAGGCACATCAGTCCAGGCTGCCAAGTGGGCCTTAGATCGGTGTTTGTAATTATAATTTGGTGCACGTACCTTCTTCTCTCTCTGTTTCTCTGAAGGACAAAGAGTCTGCAATGGTTAACAATATCTGGGTTGCCCTTTCGGGTGGCCCAGCAACTGGTGAACTAAGAACACAATATTCAGGAAAGGACTGCAACAAGAATAATATTGATGGTTAGATTTTGGCTTTTTAAAGCTCATACATAGTTCGTAAATCCTGAGGAGTAGGTTAAATTAAATTAAAACAAAACGCCAGCCAAATAAAACAAGATAAAATTAAATAGCCTATTAAAAGATAAAATAACAAGACCAGCTTTTGCTGCAATACCCAGCAATACATTTTATCTGCTTCTAGGTGTCCTCAGTCTGATGACCAACAACATTCAACCCTCTTCCCCAGAACCCAGGTCATCCTAAACATACTCCGCCTGTGCCTAGACAGTGAGAGGTTGCACAGTTTTTGGCTTATCCCGCAGTCAATATTTTTACTTCCTATTAGAATTATTTGCTGTGTTTTTTTTTAAAAGAAAATCATAATTCTCCACGCTTCTCTGATTCTGATTGTCAGCTTGTACCACAGACACCACCTCACTTCCTGGTTTGATTATGTCTAGTGTCATCCAACCTCTTTCATATGAGCTTAGACAGTCAAGTGCTTGTATCACCATGCTTTCTTTATAATATTGGATTGGAATTAAAAACAAATATCTCGGTGCATATCGAACTGATTTCCACCACTCTCCAACCTGATTCCAAGAATGGTCACCTGGCAGGCACTGTTTTGGAAAATTGAATATTGGCTTGGTAGGTCATTACTGGCTGGTACTGCTTCCATATTGGAACCTTCAGTCTACAATATAAGAAGATTTTCAAATTTATAAATTTATAAAAAATGCGAACAGGCAAAAAAATTTGTTAAAGAGTGGGCAGGTGATGATCCCTCTGCAATAAAACATACTCACAGTACCTGCCTGTTCACAATCTTCTTTTTGGAATACACAGCTTAGTGTAGGATGCCGGGATATGCTAAGTATTCTCGCATTCCCTGAGGCTTCAAAATTAAAAATTGCCATCAGGCAGGTAGGTTTATTTTTTTGCAAAAGGGACATCATCTCTCCCTTATGCAAAAGAGGAATAGACCTGCCATCTTGCATTTTCTTGAAGGTTTAATTCCCCTTTGAATAACAAATTAATAAATAAAGGACAAAATGTACAATCACACTCGCTGCATTCAGTTAAACAAATAAAATATAATGCTGAGCTGTTGGTGAAAAATTCACAGATTCTGCTTCACTCTATTAACATCGCTTTATTGGCATTTGTTTTTAACGAACATCTCCAATACCAGTTAAACGATTACAATGTAACACCTGTGAGTACTTATCACCAGAAATGGGAGGCCAGATTCACAAGCCAGATGTCAGAGTCTGCATTGTGAAAACTGATATCAATTAACAATTAAAGCTGGAGTGTTGGGGGAGGAGAAATATCACCAGACAAAGCTAAAATGTTCATGATTTAACATATACCCCACTGTCTTAAAGAGGACCTGTTGCCAGAAAGTTAAAATTAAAGGATGGCCTAGTTTTAAAGTAGACCTGGTACTGGAGATATTTGTAATGTTAAGTGCATGCGTGCTTAATACTGTGTAGGTGTACACATACATGTACCTTTCATAGTGATCCTCCTGTCAATGGGGTTGATTAATTTAACTATATAGGCTGTTCACAAATATAGGCAAAGTGAATAAATGCTTGGCAAGGGATAATACACAAAGCCTAAATTATTATCCCTTGCCTCCAATCATGTGAAATGAAAAATTCTTTTTTTGAATATTTTCCTGCACATGATTGAGTTTTTATTTGCAAAGTGAACTATCCCCAATATCACAAAGCTAGGTGAATTATTCCTTGCAGCATGGTCATGCACTTTGCTAAGTGAACAGTCTAAATTACTTTAGCAAATCAATGCATCTATTTGCCTCTCCCTTGCAGAAGGTCAGAACCATTTTGGTTCAGCCATTTGGCAATTTACTAAAGAATTGTTCACTGTTCACAGCAAAGACAATTATGCCCTTGCAAGAGATATGTCACTTAGCTTAGTAAATGAGATGAAACTTTACTCATCCAATAAAGTGAAGGAAAAAATCCTGTCTTAAAGATTTCCTTGTATGTGTTTGGATTAATCGTTTTTTCACTACATTCACATAGCTAATTAAGTTATCCCTTGCAAAATATTAATTCACCTTTGTAAGCAAACAGCCTAAAATTATTCAATTAATTAGCACAATTATCTCAGGTTAACATATAATTCCTGCAGTAAATTTTAGAATGGGCTTCTTTTTGGCAGTCCATTGCTAAAGTACACAGTGGAGAGTGTTCCTATTGGTTGGTGGTAGACAAGGTACTGCTCCTGACAACCAGATACCAATGGGAACACTGCCCACTGTGTACATTAGCAATTAGTTAGTTGTTGAAGCAGCATTGTGGGCAGATTCTACTATTAAAAAAGAATGCAGCATGGAAAAACAACTATCTGGGTGCCTGTGCCTTGCCAACTTCCTAAAAGTTTGCTAAAAATCTATATTAGTTCTTGAACTTGGCAATAGTCGAAATTCTCAAATTCAATGTGAACTTAAGTTGCATCAAAATCGAAAATATCATACTTGTTACTGAAGCCCAATTTAGGTGCTGAACAAGAAGCAAAAAAAGAGAATTCCCTTCTGCTTAAAAATATTTTCCTCTTATAGTTTGATGAAAGAGAGTAGGATAGCTGATTCAGTAAAGAGCCATCAATGCCATGAAGCTTTACAAGAATTTTGTTTCTGATAATGCTCCCAAGGGACAACATGAAGTTACAAATCTCACCTCATCCCCTGTCTCTTTCACTGATATCTGTTCCTAGGAATACAAGGCAAACAGTAATTTGTGCATCATTCGCATTTTAAAAACAGTACCAATGATCCTATATACCAAAGGAGCTAGGGGATGCCTACCAATATTAGCAGTCTTTATTATATACAAGCTAAAAAAGGATAGGCTTGATGGAAATAATATTACTAATACATTCTAATGTTTATAAAAGCTTTTTGTAATAATTGTTAATACCTGTATATGCCCCTGAGGGGGGGATTTCCCTGCGTGCCTCACACAGACAAGAGACACAGGCACACGCTGGACGCTGGAAGCTGGAAGCTGCTGGCATCTCCGGAGAGTTGCACAGCACAATGCAGGATTTCTGTATTGTGCTATACATCTCACTGCAGATGCCAGCAAGAGGAGCTGCGGACACTGGGTGAGTATTTCCTTTCAGTTGTAATCCGATTGTCATACAATGTATGACAATCGGATTTCAATATAACATTTGTTTACATTTAACCACCTGGTGAGAAAAACTCTGGGTTAACGAAAATTGCAAAAGTTTTTACCCCGAGCATGCTCGGGCTTAACGGCCAGGTGGTTAACAGGTAATATATTTTTAACAGTTTAGTTGTTTATGATGGGTGTCTTGTTCCTAACAAACTTTTGTACATGTTGTTGGCCAGTAGATGGCGATGTGTTATTATGTGAAATGCATAACAAACTCATGTCTGTGACGCACTTTACAAGTGGACATGGTGCCATCTACTGGCCTGATCTGAGTATACACTGCAATTGTTTTTCTAAAAGCATTTTGAGGGGGAAAATTGTAGTGGTTTATACTTGAGTATGTACAGTATATATGTTTAAAGGCAGCCATATACACACAGACTTTGCTTTTAGCTTAATATTTAACACTGTTGTTAACCACTATACCCCCAATCACCGGCTAATCAGAATGCTGTCCACTTTTTTCTTGGCTCCTTTACAAAATTGCCCTTTTGTGTGTGTATATTTGTAAAGGAAAGAATACAAAGGGGGAACAGAGGGGAGGGGAAAGCCAAGTACATACATCAGATAATAGTCACCCCAAGAAAAACAGTCATGCTAGTCTCAAGCAAAAAATTTGCATGTCTTGAGTGGTCCTCTGATGCCGTTCATCAGCCCGCCATTGATGAGAGTAGAGGGTGCCTCTCCCTTATCCTCCTCCTCCTCTCTGCATAAAACAAAATAGGGCTGTGTGTAAAACACTCATTAGTTCATCTGACTTTGGGTATGATCACAAAAGATCATTACCTGCAACAATTATCTGACATCTGTATGGAGCTTTAGGTATTGTCAGTCTAAAAGCCAACATAGTGTTCATTTTGTACATTAATTTTGTGTTTCTTGCATAGGTGCGTTTTAGAATGATCCATCTCCTTGCAATAATAATGTATGCCTGTATCCCCCTTTATTTTTTTTAATACATCCTATAGCTTTCTAAGCTGGTTTGTTTTTTAGCACAAGCAGTATATTGCCAGGGAACTAATTTTACTGCCTTTGTCACTAGTATATAAAATTAATTCTGCAGATAATTCCATGACAGGAGCACAAAGAAGACACTGCAGTATGTTGTCAGAGAGAAAGCTCACAGCACCATACAGTTTATTCAAATGCTACTCAGTGACTGGCTTATATATCTTAGACCAAGAAGGAAATATAACAACATTGTTTTCCTTTAACAAAGGATGAATTATTTTAATATATTGAATAAATGAGTTCAGGGTTTCTTTATTACAGCTAAACTTGCAATATATGGATTTATTTTACTTTATTATTTTGTACTGACTGCCTCTACCTGATACACTGCCCCGGGCACACATTTCACATCTGCATCTGAGATTATGTCAGTCTTGGATCTGAGGACAACATCATTATGAATGCCAAAATTACATTATGACTCTGATGCAGCAAAAACCTCTGGCCATCTCAGCAGTACATGCAGAGGTTTACAGTAACTGCCGCTGGTTTAGGTATACCTAATGGGCCAATTGGGGTCATCATAAGTATATACTTCTACAGAGGCTCAGAATATCCATAAGATTAGTTGAGCAGTGTGTCTAAACTAGTGCCCTTCTAAGATGTCAAGAGGTAGGCAAAATATAAGCAAATACATTTCAGCTTAAAATAAATATTTAAATGTATTTACTCTAGTTTACTAGTCCTTAGATGTCTGCATTAGTTTTCATTTTTTTTGTGATCAAAGAAAAGAAGAGAAGAAAGAAAGCTCTTTTTAAGGTACTAGGATATACGATTGTAATAGAATAAAATTTACATTTTATTAAATTGAACACATTATTAAAAACATACAACAAATTCAATTAGTGGTTTGTTTTATAAATAACAATTTAAAAACAAACTTGTCAATGTGGATTGAAGAAGGGTGTTATATTGTTTCTTCTATCCACGCGTTTTGCCCTTAGTGGGCTTCATCAGGGGATCTATGAGTAACACCTCTGGGACTATAGAAATCATAAAATATTGAATTAAATTAGAAAAGGTCTATAAAAAGTTAATACAAAATAGCATATAGTAACTTCATAGTTGACTATTATCTACTGTCCATAAATATTCATCAAACATCATACAAGTGAATATTATACCTGGTATATATCAAACCAGGAATGCAAAAACATTAATTATTGAGTAAAGGAATATAGGCTTCCAGTTGAAAACATAATAAAAATAAAATATGAAATTAATTGATGCCAGAGATTTAATATCAAAATACAGAGATAAGCTGGATAGGTTTAAAAATATAATGTAATATAGGTCCTAAAAGGTACTCACATGTAAGTAACCTTCAATAGCGTGAAGATGATGGAGATGATTGAAATAGCCTAGATAGATTGGGGGGAATGCAAGTTACCTCCAAGACCCTGTTGAAAGGATAAAAACTGTCAATAAAACCTCCAGGGAAATCCAGGGAAGAAAAGAGTGATAGGTACTTACAAATAATTAAAATGTAATTTAAGGTGTTTTTTGGTAATCAGGACTCACATAGAATATAGGTGTTGGTAAATATGGAGGACCACTGAAGGAATATATTTCTAAGTGAAACTAAGACAAAGGAAGATAATGAGTGCAGTGAGTCAAAAATTAAATAATCATTTAATTCCTATAATTAAGAGTGAGGAACCAAGATAAGTCAAGACAAAGAATATAGTCAAAGACATACCTAATGCTCACCAATAGGGATGAGCGAACAAGAAAATTACGTTTGATCTCGCAACGAATCGAGCCTTTCTCACCAAAAAAGTAACAGCCTTCTGATTCGCCGAGAGTTCAAGCGTTCGCCGAACAGAAGGATTTCCAGGGCTGCATCATGCAGTCCTGGAAATCCTCTGCGATCCCCGGGCACTAGAGTTTAAATAATCTCTAGTGGATCGCACACTTCTCAATAAATGCAGCCACAGCTGCGATCATTGTAAAGATGCCCAGCACAGGAGAACCTCCTGACATTGTAATATAAGTATCTCTTACAAATGATACATTTGTATCTGTAACAAATGTATCATTTGTAAGAGATACTTATATTACAATGTCAGGAAGGTCTCCTTTGCCAGGCATCTT